>NW_017306787.1:704604-716379 GCF_000935625.1 Nanorana parkeri
ATCCACTACTTCCTTTATTGTCGGGGACTGTTCACACCACTGTGTTTTGTTTCCTTAGTGATTGCTTTTTAATTTTTTTATGCAACCTACCATACCGCATCAATTGTTCACAATGCAAAAATGTGGTTACAGTTTATTGTGTTAGTATGTTGGTGTGCCATTTAAAATGATAGTCATTGCAATGCATTATGCAGATTGCGGTTATTGCGGCACATTAGCGTGAAAGTGCCTTCATCAGACTCGCAGCCACCAGTCAAGTGTGTTCCAGGGTAGGAATGGATGAATATTAGCCCTACATAGGTCACTGTCATGACACCCTCTTTGGATTTTACAGAGTGAACTTTGTTGCAAGGGATTATTCATAGAAAAGTCATAATCCGTGGGGCCGGTTTATCAAGGTTTGACATTTGCTGCCTCTTATCCCATTTTGCAACTAGAGATGAGGTCCGGGTTTGTCGCTGTCATGGGTTTGTGGCAGATCCCAACAGGTTTGAAATTTGTGGTTACGGTGAATTATTGTGGAAATTCCCCCGGCTAATTTTTTTCTTTTACCATTATGGACTGCCTGACCTTTCAGCTGTGGTCAGCAGGGTTACAATGGCTAATAGGGGCGGTTTTATGTGTCAGCCCCCTCACTATAAAAGTGGGTTCCCATCTGACATTGGTCAATGTATGCTGGAGTGGTTTAGGGCGAGCGGACAGTCTGTGTAGGGAGAGTTAGTTGCTATACAGTGCTCTGCTGTCCTAAATTACTATGATTGCTGCAGGAGGATGATCTTGGTCATGGGGCAAGCTTTCTTTATTTTTAGATATCGAGGAAAAGGAAGTTAGCGCCATGACCATAGAGAGGGCAGGAAGCACAGAATAAGCATATGTAGGCCTGACGCTAGGAATTCTCAGACTTATTGGCATGCTTGTTCCAGGTCAATGACTTTGGCCCCTTTTACACGGGCTGGTCAGGAGGGGATCTGTGCATGGATCCCCTTCTGATCGGAGTGGTACAGTTCAGATGTCACCCCTGTGACATCCGTTTCCTTTCAGTTTTTTTTTCCTCCATGTTGCGATTTACTGAAATGAGTGGACCCCATGTTGGTGTACGGGGAATCGGATGTAAAGGGACATGTGTCCGTTTACATCAGATTACCCGAAATCCGGCACGATTAGGCATGTTGAAGTGGAAAACTGTTCCATTTGTTTTTCCGGACCTAGCCGGAGTCTGGGGTAACCGGGTGTTAACGATTGCCTAGCATAGACTAGCATGGGGTCCACCGATTGGACCCGCCCGTGTGAAAGGGGCCATACTAGTTATTGAAGCCACAATTAGCCTACGTATTTTATATTGTTCCTTTATTGCTATAGGCATCTGCTCTGCCTTCCTACAGTTTTTATACTTGGTCACAGGTATCCCATGTAGTAGAGGTGAATGCAGAACCATTTAATAAAAAAATATTTTTTTTGAGGGTTTACAAATTTTAGTAACTGATTACAGAGGTAGTAAGAAACCTTCAGATTTTGTTTTACAGTTTGACTCATTTTGAGATTCCTACTGTCTGTTTATAGCCCGGCTTGTGGAGGCAGCCAGCTCTGGTAAACAATAGAGGGTGGTGGCATCAACTAATAGCATGAATTACTTTCGGAGCTGTGCCTGTGGTGATTTGTGATAAGAAGATATTGGAGGTTACTTCTGAAAGTTGATCAGGAGAAGATATGAAAAGTAACAGAAAAGGCGACCACTGGTTTCACAGTATAGTTGTTCATGTTGTATATTATCGGGGCTGCCATGCAAACACGTTTTAATACAAATGAAGGTGTTCTAGGACACAATCTCTTCTCTCTTTCCCGGAAAGCCTTTTTTATTGCCATGTTTTGTATTTTAATCTTTGTTGGTCCTGCTTTCATAAAGACTTCAAGGCACGGGGATTTCCATGTAGCCTGTGACTCCTTGTTTATATATGGATTACCATTTTCTTGTAAGTGCAGCTAGTCCTGGATAGTATTTGTGAGATACATTTCCAAGTAGAGTACAATGAAGGTTTAAAAAGAAAAGACCTTTTACCTTGTGTGGTATCCACCTTCAGGTCCAATCGTTGGAGGCTTAGGTAGTGGTGCCCTTTTCTCTGCTTCCTGTTCCCTGGCTCTGTCCTGCTCCCCCTTTTGTGTCAGTCTGTTATCACTCTGATGGTGGCCCTAGTAATAGTGAATCACGTGAGGTGGAAAGGGGTAAGTCAAAGCAAGTGGTCAGGAAGCTGTTCACTGCTTGTCAGGGATCCCAGGGTGCTGTGTCCCTAAAAGTAGGTGTCTTGTTAGCTGGCTATAGGATTGCTTTAAAGTATCATAGAGACTATTTTAAAGGAGAAGTATGGGGAGAGTAAAATGTCGTCTTCCCAATACTTGGAGCCGGTGAGGGACACTGCTTGTGTCACATGCCGGTTCTATAGACCAAGAACTGAGCGATCACGAACCACTTCTCCTTTGTAGAGAATGGTGACTTATCAGTCGCCACTCTGCAGAGATCCCCCCTCCTTTCTCTGTTCCTCCAGCACTCATTGGAGGGACAGGGAGGGGGCGGGCACAACTGGCTTTGGCTCTAGAGGGGGAGAGCCAGCTGTCAATCAGGCAGTGGGGTGGGTCCCGACAATATTGTAGCTCGGTTCTGTGCAGCATATAGGGAGCAGTAACCCCCTATGTGTGGACTTTGGGGTCACAGGAGTACATTGGCAAGAAGAAAAAATAATGTATTCTCTTTTAAAGCTCGGGGGTTATATTTCTAAACATTATTTTTTTTTTTTTGCAAACCAATTTTACTTTTCCAATTTAACATTAATTATTTGGTACTTGCATCAAAAATTGATTTGGAGGATTAAGCATGGATTCACCCATTAGTGTAGCACTAATATATGAATAAAGCAAGACCTGAAGAACAAACTTGTGATAGGTTGCAGCTTACCAGTCCCCAGCCAGTTGTGGCTGCATTTGTTTTCTTTTTTTCAGGCCAGCTCTCTTCTATAAACTATAGGTGTCCCTGCATATTCAGATATACACGGCACGATCCAGAGAGAAGCACCCTGCGATTCAGTTAAGTGTGCGGGGCGAGTTTGGGGTGGGGGCTGGGAATGTGACCACATTTTATGAATTGCCCTACATACAGGTGCAACATGAAACGTGGTCAGAGCAACAAGGTGGGACATTATTTTAACATACAGCAGGGACTGACAGTGCTGCTCTAGTTAATTATTATTTTTTTTTCTTCCAGGATACAGATATTGGGGATGTCTTGGCAATCAGATAACTGTAGCGCACAGTGAACAGTACATGCAAACACATTTATCTCTCACATTTCCTGAAAATATTTTTAGTCCATGCAGCAGATCTAGTGACTACAGCCGAGTTTAGTACAGCTGAGCGTAGGCAACATGAACACTGGGAAACACTACACTCCTTAGAAATCAGACTCTGCAGCTCTGTGCTGACCAGAACAAGGCTTACCAGGAAGTCTGAAACTGGCCCTTGTTCCAGGAGAGTGTTGATGGCAGTGAGACGTGTGTGTGTGTGTGTGTGTGTGTGTGTGTGTGTGTGTGTTTGTGTGTGTCCTCAGTGACACAACATGGCAGTATGGATTCCTGGGCAGAAAATGGTGTCAGTGAAGCATTTGTCATTGCATTAGTGTTCGGGAATGGGGGTCTTATTAGGACATTTCAGCTCTTTGGTGGTAAAGGCTGTTAGTTTTGGTTATAGTTAGCATAGCGGTAACAAGCTGTGGTATTGTTTGGCGCTTCGCTAGGCATGCCAAATTCTGCTTGGAGTAGTTTTTCAGGTTAATGCTGCTTTTGGCGCGGAGAGAGTGCGGACACAGATCAGTACAGGCATTTGAAGCGAGCTACAATGTGATGTTTGCTTTACTATAACACCTTTTTGGCCATTTGATCACTTTGCCTCTTGCCTCTTGCCCTTTGACATTCCAATTATAGTATGTGATGCTCTGTGGGTCAACACAGACAGTGGGTGACTGTGAAGGGAAGAGTAAAAATGTGATGAACGTTAAGGGCCCATTTACACCTATGCGTGTGTGGTAATTCACACGTATTGGTGTCAATGGACCCTTAGCTTCCAGATTTCAGTGTATAATGTGAAATCAGCCACATAGGAAAGAATGGGATTTCTACTTGAAAAGCATTTACATGCCGTACAACTTCAGTGTTTTACAGTAGGAAAAAAAACCCAGTAAATAGCCCTACGGCCCCATTCACACTGAGCGATTTATCGCGCGGTAATTCCCGCGATATCGCGGCTATTTACCGCGCGATATCGCTCTCCAATGCATCTTAATGGGGCTCTGTCCGTCGCTGTCGCGGGTCGTGCATCGCTACAGCAGGACCCTTTTTGGAGTGGATTTTGCCGCGATTCTAGCTTGCTCAATGCAAGCATTTGCGCGACAAACACGCGATTTGCGAATCGCTCAATGTGAATGGGGCCTTATACTTCAAAGTGCCACTACTTTCAAGAGTTAAATCTTTAAAAGTGCATTCAAGTACTTCAACTATTAACAAAAATGTATCTTATTTGTGTATCACTCGGCTGTAGATTCTCAAATCATCTCTGAATTGGTGCTGACCCTGTCCTTCCTTCTGGAGGGGGGCTACTTTTCTTCTCCATGGTCCCTGTTTGTGTTGTAAAGTAGTCACCGCTCCAAGCTTGCTCCTATTGATGGACTACAATCTCATGCTTAGTTACTATTTTTTATTGAAATTATAGTTTATCACAGGAGTGAGCTTGGAGCGGTAATTACTTTACAACACAAACAGGGATCATGGGGAACAAAAGTAGCCCCCCTCCAGAAGGAAGGACAGTGTCAGCACCAATTCAATAAGATACATTTTTGTTAATAGTTAAGGTACTTGAATGTATTTTTAAGATTTAACTCCTGTGTTTAGTGTCACTTTAATTATGAGTAGCAATGCACTGATACTAGTAATGCTCCGATACCTTTCCTGATACAGGCACTTCCGGTCAGGGGAAGATTTCACATTGGTGGATGCTCTCATCCTCTTTGGTAAAAGAGCGTCCTGTTCTTGTAGTGATTTGCAAATTCCCATTATTTTTTTTTTAGATGGATAGATCATACTTGGATTTCTCTAATATACTGGGTGATTTCTGCAACTCCAACTCTATTCCAATACTATCTACACTGATCTAATCTGTTGCAGAATGAGCCTTGCATTTGCAAACTTACAGAAGCCCTTTTATCATTTTCTATTTCAGTTGCAAGGTGGATGAAAATGGCACAGGAGACGAACCACAATCAGGCGCCGCTGCTTTGTTCCAATGGCTGTGGATTTTATGGTAACCCACGTACCAATGGCCTCTGTTCGGTATGCTACAAAGAACATCTACAGAGACAGAACAGCAGCGGTGGCAGGAGCAGTCCACCAGGTAGAACCTTGTAACTGTGCTTGTAGGTGCTTTCCAATTTCTACCTAAATCAAGTCCGGTTTTTTTCCCCCCAACTCTAAACATGGTCAGTGGACTACCTGACTCCTAGCAGGTAGTCCATTTATTTTTATGGCACCCTTGCCCTTTTCACTTTTTTTTTCTGCTTTTACCTGCCTTGCAGTGACCTGTCGCATCCCACAATGCATGAGAGATAAATAAAGGCAGCTTACATATAAACACTTGATACAAACGATCATTCAGCACTTATGTAACCACTGTGAAGTTCTCTTCAGTGGTTAGCTGCAGAAGGGATAGGGCTTCGTGCCCACTTGGGCCTTAGTTAAGGTCTTATCTACATTTTGAATCTGGGATTTACATCAAGGCGGATACTTTATATTAGTATTATTTTATTTCTTGGCTCAGATGAAATGACTAAATTGTAGTGCAGTGGGTTCATTCATTACTTTTGTAAGAATTGGGTCACGCATAACATCGAAACAAATGATTTGTAAGAAATAAACAGATAATAGTTGTCCCTTCATTAGATGTAGTAATTTTTATATACGCTATAATACCTGTACATGGTATTAAAAAGTGTCTTGATCAAAGAAGGATTGCTGTTTCTGTAGCTGTGCAGTACACTCTGTGAAAGGAATGTTTAGATCCGGAATGAGTGTAAACTGTGCCACTAGGTATTCATACTACAGGTCAAGGGATGAAGCACCTCTCAGCTTGGTAGGAGATTGTAACATCTTTGGCATACTGGGACTCAGTGGCTCAGGAAAAAAAGCCAGTTGTACTGAATGATAGGACTGTATCTACAGTGATATTGATTTTGTTCTGTTTTGCTTTTAGTGCTGTCAATGGGGAGCGGGGTGGAGGTTCCCTCCTTACAACAGACTGTCGCACCTCCGGTATCTGAACCAGAAGAGTCTGTGTTGCCACAAGCACAAGCAAGGTAAGTTTTCTTGCCTCCCATACACTCTTAAAAAGTAGATACATGCAGCCTGTAGCTTTAGTTGCAGATTTACAAGTCTTGCAGACTCCTTGTTGGTTTTCAGTAAGCACACCTCATTAGCATACTGTATGCCCTGCTGCTTTTTTGGTTACTTGCAGCTCTTTGATTTTTTTTTTGTCTTTTCAATGTTGGTCAGTTCCTTGCCACTCCCAGAATCGGTGTCCTCTTCACCAGCTGAAACCACAGAGGACAGAACTTCTGAAACAAAAGATCCACCAGGTGAGATCTGACCCTGAATGATGTAGTGTGCCTAGTGTTGTCCATTGTGGTTACATATATGTTGGGGATATGCGTGTCCTTACATTGTAAATTGTATAGAACGGGGATTTTCAACTTGTTCCTTACTGATCACTTGGCACAGTGCTTCCCCTCAGAATATAACCCTGATAGGAGTTCCCTGTGAACTTTGAATCGTGGGTATAGGTTGGCAATTAAAGACAATTTGGCTTACATGGTGCAGTTTACATTTCCCTTTTAGGTGTATTGTGTCCTCTTCCTCTTTAGTATTTTGGAAATATTTCCCGTTTACTTCCCAGTGTACATTTACAATTTGCTGTAGATTTCCCATCTATTCCATTTCTGATGACAACTCAAATTCTGAGATTTATATCACTTTTAATGGTAACAGTCAGCAGGACAAGTAGAGAGGGTGAATCTTCCTAATGGGGACACAGACCACAATAAAAACCTGACCTGTTCTAATCCCTCTGCACACTATCCAAAACTTCAAAAAAAAAAAGTTTTTGCTTTAGTTGCACTTTAACTGAGAAAGGTTGTGTCATCCTTTTGGCTGCTCCGGATCTCAGCGATGTGTACAACCTGGGACTGAAGAGGCAAAAATGCAGATCCTTAATCTGTATTTCCTTTGTATGCTTAGATGTTTGCTTGACTTTCAGCTTTAAAAGAGAACTGTCATGAGAGAAATAAAAGTTCTGAAAATACTGCTTGCCTGGCCTCTCATGTTACCATCTTCAATATTTTATGGACTCTGAATAAGTATGCTGATATGGATTTAATTTTTCCCTTCCTAATCTGCATACTTGTACTTCATGTGATGTAAGAGTCACTGACTCTTAATTAATCCTTTCATAGTATATAAAACATTTTTTTAAGTTGGCCATACAGTGATTGAATTTCGGCCAAGACCTGCTGCCAATCGGCTGTAGTCACTGTTCAGGTGAGACCAGTGGCAAGTGTATGGTTAGCTTTACAAATTTAGGATGTAATTGCTGTCTGGGGAATTGCACCTCAGTTCCTGTCCTTGTGGCAGGATGATAGAAAGACAAGTGATAGGTAATCGCTTCCATGTAAATAGAGATGGTAACAAAGAAAGAAAAAAAGGCATTAGAATTTTATCGAACATATATAACAAAACTCTTTCATTGATATATTTAAAGATGAATCCTTTTTTAGTTTTGGATAGAGTGGGGAAAAGTTTAGACCCTCTTGTCATGTTTTTATTGCTGCCCCCATTGGGGAGATCTGACCCTCTTTGTCCTGCTGTTCTTTGTTGCCAAGACAGAAAATGAGAGGAAAGCTTCTAATGGGGGTCACCTCTTATGGGGACAACTAAGGGAGGAATTCTTCTCACTTGGGAGATTTCCTCTAACTTTCTGCTGTGTCTTGGACAGGAAGTGAAGGGAAAATTCCCCATTAGTACACAGATGGCAAAAAAATAACCTGGCCGAGGTTTTAACTAGGGGTGCACCGATACTGGTATCGGTGCTGATACCAAGTATTTGGGCGGGTACACGTACTCACCCAAATGCTCCGATACCTTCCCCGATACCGGAACCTCCGGTCAGAGGAATATTTCCTCTGACCGGCAGTGCCATAGGGGAACATGGAGCCAGCTTTCTGTGCGATCAAGAAGTTGGGCGGCGAATAATGACCCACCCCCGGGCCTTCCTGATTGGCCGAACAGCCGGCTCCATGCTGATTGGCCAGGAAGCCGGTTTCCCCGCCAATCACAATCAAGCCGGCCAAACATGGAGTTGGCTTCCCGTTGCCTGCTCCATGCCAATGGAAGTATCGGTACTCTGTATCGGCGAGTACCGAAAGCAAAATATCGGTACTCGATACCGAAAAAACGGTATCCGTGAATCCCTAGTTTTAAAGGAGAACTATGAGATGAGTGATTTCCACTCGCCTCATAGTTCTAGCCAACCTGTGACAATGAGACTGTCGCAGGTCGGCTCAGTAGATCAGGAGGTGAGCGAACATATACCGGCGTTCGCTCACCTCTCGATCCTGTCACGGCTCTCTGCCGTGACAGGGGAGGGGCTGGATTCCCCCCTCTCTGACTGGCGGAACGGACGGGGGAGGGGGCGGGTACAGCTGGCTCTGCCCCTAGATAGGCAGAGCCAGCTGTCACTCACGCAACTGGGCGGATCTCGACATCGATGTCGGGATCCGCTCCGGCTTCTCAGTATACCGCGAGCTGTAGTTTGCGGTATACTGAGCTTAGGGTAACGGGAGGACGCTAGTTTGTGTCCTCCCGTTACCCTAAGGAGAACTATGGGGAAAAACACTGACCCCATAGTTCTCCTTTTAACCCTTCCCTACTCCTACCCAGAACTAAAAAAAAAGTTTTGGCTATACATACACTTTAACCTAAAGGGAGCAAGTAAGAGCTGCTCACTGTTTAGGTTTACATATACTATAAGGTACATTCATGGAAGCCAGGTAATAGTCCTCTAGTACACATGTTGAAGAATCCCATGACACAAAATGAGTCCTTGTTTGCATGTAAAAATATAATGTATTTTGATAATGACCTGATAAGCCTGTGCTGGGAAAGGGATGGATATAACATTTGTATGTAGGATGTAGTGGCTATTAGAAAATAGGGCTTTAATCTGAAACTAGCTATGGAAGGTGTTGCTGTTGGATGTTCCAGATTGCACTGGCAGACTCTCAGAGAAAGGTTTCAGTTTTTCAAGCGTAGAAAAGGGGGTAAGTCAGCGCAGTGTGTTGCAAGAAGGCAAGAGAAAGCATAATGAAACAGAACAGACGTTAGACAGTGCTAATGGTAAGTGATTTTGTTTGCTTTGATGGGGTCTAATCCTTGTATAGGGACGGGATATAATGAGTGGAGCCATTTTACATAATCTCAGTTTATTTTCTTGTAGCTTCCCCATCAGACAGTGCACAAAATTCCTCTGAAGAGCAGGCAAGCTCTCCTGTAAAAGCCAAGCTAAAAAAGAATCGTTGCAATATGTGCCGCAAAAAAGTTGGACTTACGGGTACGTTTCTTAAATTGCACTCTTTGTCTCGCTTGTGTAGGAGATTTCTCTCATAAACGTCAAAGTTGATTTACCACCTGCCTGGATAAAATAAGACTTGGCTGGTTCTTCAGACCTAAAATCTATTTGTGAAAATGTACAATGCCAGCAAATATTTCTACAAATACACAGCTACTTATTACAGCTCGCTGTACACATGTGTTATGGTATGTTCTGTGAATGCACCCCGATTGCTGCAAGCAACAAATATATCAAATATGTGTTGGTGATCAGGTAGATATTAGCCATGTTTCACACGTCTTTCAAACCAGGTTGATATGTTTATGTACAACCCTTCACTCTTGAAATAAATCTCTTATTACTCCTCATTAAAATTAATCAGTTCAGTGTATTCATTGAAAATATTCTAAGCCGTTCTGTAGTGGCATTATAAAATGCCATCTTTCGGACAGCATTGCAGTGCATCCCTGGTATCTCTCCTCCTAGCTGGGCGCTTTTCTGTGTCCCCTCTGACACAGGGCAGCGTCCAGTGGGTAGTGGAGAAGCTGTCACAGGAGGCTGAGCGGTGCGGGGGAGGAGAGCGATGTGAGCAGCCGGCGTGTCACATGAGGCTGAGCTCTCCTCACACACCGCTCAGCCTCCTGCGACAGAGCAGGACAGCGGCAGTGTGGGGGCGCAGTCATTTGTCACAGGAGGTCTGGCTGGCGATGTGGGGGAGGAGTCAGCTGCCAGAGGAGATCAAGCTCTCCGCACCGCTCAATCAGCCTCCTGTGACAGCGAGTCAGGATGGAGAGCAGGTACAAGCAGTCAGCGTTCAGTAATCGCTGAGTGTTAGTAAATAATTGAGGACATGGTATGTTTACTGTGTCCCCAATTATAAATGAATGGGAAGTGATCTACATCACCTCCTGTTCATTCATGATTGTGGACATGGTAAACATACTATGTCGACAAGTTATGAATGAAGAGGAATACTCCGCATAGAGGCTTCCTGTTCATTTGTAACAGGGGCTGCAGACAAAGATGTTGAGGACTCTGTGTTCTCAGTCTCTCTTTCTATTTTAAAAGGGAAATATCAGGGATCTGTTTAGACCCCCTAATATTTCCCTGAAGCCCCCAACAGTAAAGTAGAAAAATTAAAAATATTTAAATATATATTTTTTAAATTATTTTCGGTTTTGAAAATGTGATTATGGTGCACCTCTACTAGGAACCCCTCTAAACCTCTGGGGGAACCTTAGGGTTCCACAAAACCCTGCTTGCGTGGGGCTAGCTGACATTGACATGGTGAAATGTATTGGGTTACTTTGGATATTATACAGTAAACTGATTAACTGATATTTTCACTTCTGTTTTGTCAGGATTTGAATGCCGGTGTGGAAATGTATTTTGTGGAACCCACCGCTATTCTGATGTCCACAGTTGTTCCTTTGACTACAAAGCAGAAGCAGCTGCAAAGATCAGGAAAGAAAACCCCGTCGTGGTGGGAGAAAAGATCCAGAAAATCTGAAGAGGAGAAGATCTGTGTCCCAATCGACACCATCTCTGTGGACAACTCTGGGACACATCCTTTTAGTCCACCTGGGCATTTGGATCCAGGGACACAGCTACTCTAGCTTCAATTTTTTCTTTTTTTTTTTTCCCCCCTTTCTTACTGCAGCTTTCCCTGATTCTTGACAGTTGAAACCAGGATAAAACCGGAAACAAACTGAGTAAAGTCATTAAACCCTCTCCAGATGTTTCCATCCTTAGCAGTCAGCCTAGTTTCTTCTCTTAAGAGGGACAGATGATGTGATGGAGCATGTTCTCCTCTCTGGAACGGCTCGGGTTTTACACCTCTAGATTCAAGCTCCTGACTCCATAATCCATTGTATTTATCCTGATGCAAACGGATCAGCATTTTATTGGACCAATTTAATTATGTATGTCTGAGCTCTGGAGAAGTGTCCTTTTTCATCAGAGGAGCGTGCTCGAAGAACATCTTTTGTGTGATTGTGTGGATGATTACAAATATCTTTAATTATAGAAAAGAAAAAAAACTGAATTTTAGTGTTGGGCCTGGTTTTTCCCCAGGAGGTCCTG
>NW_017306787.1:716543-744810 GCF_000935625.1 Nanorana parkeri
GAAAACATTCTAAATTAAATTCTTAATATTTTTGTTCCAATTTTATAGCCGAAATCAAACGTGTGAGCAGTAACCACATACTGGTCTCTCACTGGAAGGTTTTATGTTGATGTCCGTTTGATTTAAATAAAAACTAAAAGCTTGCTTGCTGCTTGGATGTTATGCTTCCCTCAGCCCAATGCAGTGTCATCAGATGTCTTATCAGGAGACATCCATTGGTCAGCATAAAGGTGCCCATACACTGGCCGAATTTTATTGTATCGGCCGAAATTTGGCCAGGGCATGGGGCTGTTGGCTCCCTTTCAGCTGGCATTCCTCGAACAGCTGATCGAAGGAGCCGGCTGGAAAATCTTCATACAATCAGAGCCGGCAGGCAATGTGCGGCCCGCTCTGAGCCGGCACCTGTCAGAATACAATGCAAACAGCGGCGATTCCTCGATCAACATGCTGTTTGTGTTGATGGAGGAATTGCATCAATTTCTCCTGTTCAGCCCGCTGGTTAAATGAAAGAAATTGAAAGCTGTATGGCCAGCTTTAGGCCTTGTTCACACCGAAAGCGTGTGCGTTCCAGAGCAATAGCTGCTGGAGCGCACTGCGATCGCTGAGAAACTTCCCCCCGCGTTTTGGGACGGGAGGGGGCGAGGCAGTGCATTATATTTAATGGCAAAAAAAAATCCGCTGCAAACGCAAAAAAATAGAGCGAGCCCTATTTTTTGGGTTTGCAGTGGAACGGAAGCCTGACAAAGTTTTGCCACACGTCAGATCGCACTGCGGGTGGGGGGGAGGGGTGCGTGGAATCGGTGCCATTGAATTTAATGCACCTCCACGCCCCAAAACGCGGGGGGAAGTTTCTCAGCGATCGCGATGAGTTCCAGCAGCTACTGCCCTGGAACGCACACGCTTTTGGTGTGAACAAGCCCTTAGGAAAAGTAGCTAGCAGTGGTTGGTCATTATCAACTAGAGTTCTGAAATGTTGAAGATGTTTCACAGCAGACAATGACCTGGATAAATGAGCAGTATCATTTATATATCAAGGCAGAAAAGTCATTTTGGGGCTCACTGTGAAATATGCCCAATGCTTCTAGTAAAGCAGATTGGGTCTGTCCCATTGTAGCACAAAACCTTCTGCAGATAAAATCCAGGATCTTAATATGAAATAACATTTTGAGTACTGGTTGGTGGAGTATACCCTGTTAGAGAACTATGGGGAGGAGCTTGGTGTTGTGGCAGTAGGAATACTTCATCTTTGTGTAGGAAAACAAAGTCCTCTACTCTAACCCTAAAGCTGGCCATACACATGGCAACTTTCAGGGATTATTTACCAGGACTTAAAGTGATGATGAAACTCCTGTGCATGCTTGCTAGAGTTACATCCTTCCTCCTGGCTCCATTCTGGTATTGAGAATGGATACTGAGTGTACACTGCACAGCAGCCTTAAAGTGACACTAAACTCAGGCGTTAAATCTTAACAATCCATTCAGGTACCTTAACAAGGGATACTGATACTAGTATTGGTGCCGATGCTGAGTATACTCGCCCAAATGCTCCGATGCCTAGCCGATACCTGAGCTTCCAGTATCGGGAAGCCGGGCAGCGAGTCATTGCATGCTGCCCGGCTTCCTGATTGGCTGGGAAGCCGGCTTCATGCTTCCTCTTCACTAGTGTAATGACTTGCTGCCTGGCTTCCTGATTGGTCGGGAAGCTGGCCAATCAGGAAGCCAGGCGCCGTGTAATGACTCGGCACCTGGCTCTCTGGGTGGCCGGTAAGCCGGCTTCATGCTCCCTCGTCGCCTCATGACGAGAGAGCATGGAGCCGGCTTCCCCGCCAATCAGGAAGTCGGGCGGTCACATTACATGGTGCCTGGCTTCCTGATTGGCCAGAAAGCTGGCTCCATGCTTTCTTGTCACCTAGTGACGAGAAGCATGGAGATTGCTTCCCTGCTAATCGGAAACCCGGGTGGTGAGTCATTATACACCGCCTGGCTCGATGAATGGGTCTTCCGTTATTGGTATTCGGTATCTGCGAGTACCGGAAAAAAATTATTGGTACTCGATACTGAAAAAACAGTATCGGTGCATCCCTAACCGTAACTATTAGCATAAAAGTATCTTATTTGTGTATCACTCGGCTGTAGATCCTCAAATCATCTCTGAATTGGTGCTGACACTGTCCTTCCTTCTGGACGGGGGCTACTTTTGTTCCCCATGGTCCCTGTGTGTCTTTTGTAAAGTAATCCAATATAGAAGTGTTCCCACTGCACTCCTGACCAGAAAGTGCCTGTAGCCTATGGGTGGGTGCTGCAGTGACTGCAGATGGTGCCGCCAATCAACCCATATGAAATTGAAGTAGTCACTAGCACTCCAGAGTTCCTGCTGTCAATTCCTCTTGACATACAAGCGTCTCACAAGGTGTGGCAGCTTTTTGGAATGTCGGTACCTTCATCAGGCAAACAAAGTGATGAAAAATTTGCAACCCCAAGCTGTTATGTAATCAACCCATGGAGAAGCTATAACTCTAAGACAAGAAATTCAAGGGGAAAAAAACAAAATACATGTACGATATCAGTCATCTTTCTGGTAGAGGAGGTGTCAGGAGTATGTATCCATAATGCTTCCCTGGGGCATAATTGTTTCTCTTAAAGGGGCCAATGGTCTTATCAACGTATATAAAGGCACATAGCCATTTAAGTATGTAGATACAGTATTGTATTACAATTGAAGTGTCCTCTGGTGTATTTGTTGCCCCTGTGAGGGTGTGGAAACTGTTCACCCATGATCAAGGTTTTGCACTTGCAGCATGTGTAACAGCCTGTCTTTTGTGATATCATATATGTGGGTTTTATGTAGGGATGTCCCGATGCCGATACAGGGCCTTTCTCCCAAGTATTTGTACTCGTGAAATGCCCCGAAACGAATGGCCAAACTTTTTAAACAAGAGCAGGTGTCTGAGGTTCCGTGTTTGCTGGGGACCTCAGGCAGCCTGCCAGTCCAACAGCACATCACCACCTGATCCTGCCCGAGACTGGCACAGCAAATGACAGCTTCACAGCCCTGGAGCCCAGCGCCCACCTATGCACCCTGGTGAGACCCACACGCAGCCCTGTATAATTGCTGTATAATCATGGAGTAATGATCTGTAGTCCTCTAGTGCTGGTTGGCATTCTACATTGCTCTGTAATCATGGATTGAGTTAGTTCTTCATAATTATAATTAATGATGCACTCGATGCCGGTCTTTCGGTATAGTGTACTGATATTTATCTTACTCGCTGGTACGGATTCTGGTACTTCCGCTTGCATGGAGCCTTTTTCCTGGCCAATCAGGAAGCCGGTTGGCGTTTCATTACCCTGCTGCCCGGCTTTTTGATTGCCTGGGAAGTCAGCTCCATACTGTTGGGCCAGTATTCTAAATTGATAGAACATCGGCTGGATGCTGATTGGCCGGGAAGCCGGCTTCCTGGCCAATCAACATTGAGCTGGCTACCCGCCGCCCAGCTTCCTGATTTGGCCAGGAAGCTGGCTCCATGTTCCTTCGTTGCAAGTTCAAGTATCGGGGCAAGTATTGGAGCATTTGGGCGGGTACAAGTACTTGCCCAAATACTCGGTATCGGCACTGATACTAGTATCGATGTATCCCTAATTATAATGAAACTGCCCTAAAATTATTCGTCTGTATTGTTTTAGAAACAAATTCACTTTAAGGGAAAGTACTTGGTCTTGAAAAAACGGTTTCGGGACATCCCTAGTTTCATGTATTTGTTCCTTGGATCAGCTGGTACAAGATAATCTTTCAAGGATTTATTGCGGTGGTACACCTGTAGTGGTATGTGTAGATTATCTGCAGATTTTCTGTGGTCAGATGGAAAAAGTGCAACAGATTCCTCCATCTACGCTAAACTGTGTGGATGGAGGAACCTCCCACTGGGCCAAGCTTCAGTATCTTGCTAGTCGGCCCCGCTGGCTCTCAAAACACCTGAACAATCTGATTGGATGCAGGCATTGTTCAGGTGTTTTGAGAGCCAGCGGAGCCGACTAGCAAGATACTGGAGCTTGGCCCAGTGTGAGGTTCCTCCAGTCACACAGTTTAGCGTAGATGGAGGAATCTGTTGCACTTTTTCCATCTGACCATAGAAAGTCTGCAGATAATCTAGAGGTGTATGGCCAGCTTTAGTGTCTTATTTGCTTGGAGGATGTTCATGTTGTGCAGTATGGATTTGTGTACTGCTTGTGATGCATTATTATACACTATATTACCAAAAGTATTGGGACATCCCTCCAAATCATTGGATTCAGGTGTTCCGTGAAATTTCCTTGCTACTAAATATTCCACGGTCACCTGTTAGTGGTATTATAACAAAGTGGAAGCAACCGGGAACAACAGCAACTCAGCCACGAAGTGGTAGGCCACGTAAAATAACAGAGCGGGGTCAGCGCATGCTGAAGCACACAGTGCGCAGAAATCACCAACTGTCTGCAGAGCCAATAGCTACAGACCTCCAAACTTTGTGTTGCCTTCAGATTGGCACAACAACAGAGAGCTTCATGGAATGGGTTTCCATGGCCGAGCAGCTGCATCCAAGCCTTACATCACCAAGTACAATGCAAAGCGTGGGATGCAGTGGTATAAAGCACGCCACCACTGGACTCTAGAGAAGTGGAGACGTGTTCTCTGGAGTGATGGAAAAAAAAAAGAATATGGACACCGCCACTCCAACAGCAGATAGAATACGTCTATTTATTTACATACATGCAAAAAATTAGCATAGCACACTTAGTGTGACGTTTCGGGGTCACATAGGATCCCCTTCATCAGGCAGAACAAGTGAAGGGGTTCCTATGTGATCCCGAAACGTCACACTATAGTGTGCTATGCTATTTGTTTGCATGTACGTCAATAGACGTATTCTATCTGCTGTTGGAGTGCTGGTGTCCATATTTCTTTTGTATCACTGTGACGGTGGCCATCCGTCGACTACTGAGCACTCATGTTACTTTGATGGATGAGCGGTCAGGAGTGCAATGGGTACATGGACTGTAACCTGACTCTGGAGTGATGAATCACGTTTTTCTGTCTGGCAATCCGATGGGCGTGTCGCGCTTTGGCGGTTGCCAGGAGAACGGTACTTGCCTGGCTGCATTGTGCCAAGTGTAAAGTTTTTGGTGGAGGGGGATTTTGATGTGGGGTTGTTTTTCAGGGGTTGGGGCTTGGCCCCTTAGTTCCAGTGAAGGGAACTCTTAAGGCATCAGCATACCAAGACATTTTGGACAATTTCATGCTCCCAACTTTGTGGGAACTAGAGCTGCAGCTAACGATTATTTTCAAAATCGATTAGTTAGCCGATTATTGAGTTTGATCGGTTAATTGGATAAACAATAAATTACATTCTAAAAAATGGCTCCAGTGATGGACTACTAGTTTGTATGGAGAGGGAACAGTTTGGGGATGGCCGCTTCCTGCTTCAAGATGACTTGCCGCCAGTGCACAAAGCAAGGTCCATAAAGACATGGATGAGAGAGTTTGGGGTGGAGGAACTTGACTGGCCTGCACAGAGTCCTGACCTGAGCCCGATAGAACACCTTTGGGATGAATTAGAGCAGAGACTGCGAGCCCGGCCTTCTCCTCCAACATCAGTACCTGACCTCACAAATGCGCTTCTGGAAGAATGGTCAAACATTCCCCTGGACGCCTTCCCAGAAGAGTTGTTATAGCGGCAAAGGGTGGGCCAACTCAATATTGAACCCTACGGACTAAGACTGGGATGCCATTAAAGTTAATGTGCGTGTAAAGGCAGGCGTCCCAATACTTTTGGCAATATAGTGTATGTCTGTATGAATGAGATCCTCTCATTGGTGGTGTTCAATGTTCTCTTGTCCTGTGCTCTTTGTAGCGCATGAGTCAATGCTATATTAATAACCTGGGTGGGATAACCCCTCTGTACAAACTTTTTGTACGTCAGGCCAATCTGTTCCCGGCATACATCCGGGTTTGAGCAAATTTGTATGGTTTGTAAGATCTGTGAGATCGGTAAGCTGTTAAGCAATTGTCTGGGATGTGAACAGGTTATTAAGGTCTGTCAGTTTGGTGTAAACTGAGGTGTGTATCTCATAATCATGCGTTGTTACAAACACATGAGACCATACCAGAGTCAGATAAATCCAGGTTAAAGATAATACCAGGAAAAATACTGTTCAAAATAACAATTCAGGAAACCAATCCACATCCCCATTCCAAATAACAAACACATCATCAATGTATCGTTTTAAACATTTGACAAACGTTTTATACGTTTCAAAAGGGAAAATATGCATTTCCTCTAAGAAGCCCACAAACAAATTTGTAAGAACATTTACTGTTCGAACGAGAAAAAAAATTATGTTTCAATACAAATCCCATGCATTGGGAAATGCAACCAATGGGAATTTTACAAGGATTATTGCGTGACAATACTAATATTCTTTTGGATCACTTTGTTTGTCTAATGAAGGGACCGACATGGTTCCGTAACGATGCCACGCATTGTGAGATGACCTTTGTATGTCAATAAAGAGGAACTGACAGCAGGAACTCTGGAGAGCCAGTGCCTACTTCATGTCTTATGTTTTGTAAAGTAGCCACTGCTCCAATCTCACTCCCGTCGTGGACTACAATCTCATGTTTATTTAGCTAATTTGTATTAAAGTTATTGTCTACCACGGGAGCAAACCGATAATTTGAGGATCTTCAGCCAAGTGATACACAAATAAGATACATTTTTGTTAACAGTTAAGGTACTGCAATGTATTTCTAAATTTAACTCCTGAGTTTAGTGTCACTGTAATCCTAAAATTGCTTGGTTTCAGACAACCACTTTCAATCTACTACCCATGAGTTCGAGCAACCACCTGAGTTTGATTGCTTGAAATGGCTTTAATACAGGCTATTGAAAAAAATCAATTGCAACCAGAAAAAAACAGCAATTTTCAAGAAGTCGATAGGATTTTTCCTCTGGGTTTGACCAAGGCAATTTCTATCCATCTCCTTGCACGTGATTGCTTGAGGTTTTGATTGCTGTTTACAAAATTATGCTCCTCCACCCAGAGCTGGTAGAAAGGTACCAGTGTTGATTCATTGGTGCCACAAATCAGCCGGAATTTGAGCAATGTATGGTTATCGTGACATCAGCAGTTTTCACCCAGAGGCTGAAGAAAGAGGGCTGTGAACTGGAAGAGGCATCCAAGAGCATGGCAGTAATGGGGAGGATGGGCCTGTCATGGCTGAAGCAGGGAACATTATGGCAAGTGCTCCCATGAGCTGGAAGGGTCAAGTTTAAATTAAAGTCAGAACACCTCACAGATATATATATATATATATACACACACACACTGGTACACCGGGGGGGCGGACAGGATTGCCACTGCTCCTTTCATACAAGTGATCTAATGAGATCACTTGTATGAAAACGAGCGGCGGCTCCACACTTTACATTTAGCTCTGCTTGTCCGGAGCAGGGCCAAATGTACAAAAAAACGACGTGCCCGAAACTGCATGTCCCGGGCGTCGGGCGATAGGAATTTCACACCCCTGGGTACACTGTCAGCCCCGCCGCCTCAGCTCTCAGACATTTGCTCCATAAGACGCACAGACATTTTTGCCTGCCTTTTGGGGGGAAAAAAGTGCGTCTTATGGTGTGAAAAATACGGTATATATTTCCTTTTTTCAATTGAAACCAGCAGCAGAAATAAGTATATTTGACTTGATGGCTATTTTTCTTGATCAAAATGTTTTTTAATGCTGAACTGCTAAGTCCACAGTTGAAATACATATATAGAAGCTGTCTTTAAATGGCAAAGAATTTGTATTTCTCTTTAAACAATGTGATCTAGACCAAACAGTCAGATTCTTTCCTCTTCATGACCTATTTGCAGTTTGCAAGTGAGTGATATGTCCTGGCTTAGGCCCCACCTCTAGCTGTGATTGGACAGTGTTGCAGCAGCAGTACACTGATGAGGTTGTCAGTATGAATTCTTCTAGAAAGTTTCTAGTGTTAGATGCAGAGCCGTACTATGTAGTTATGTCCAATCCGCTTACAACTAGGGATGCACCGACACCGTTTTTTTCCATATCGAGTATAGTACCGATATTTTTTTTCCAGGTACCGGTGCCGTGTGCCTAAATTATCAGAATGTCGGGTGGCAGATCATGTCCTGGCTTCCCGATTGCCTGTGAAGCCGGTGTTCTAGCAAAACAACACCCACTTCACTTGCTGAGGCTGCCTGGCTTCCGGATCAATTCGGAAGCTGGGTGGTCGAGTCATGAGGTGCTGTCCGGCTTCCTGATTGGCTAGGCAGCCTGGCTTCCTGGCCAATCAGGAAGCCGGACGGCACCTCATGAATCACCTCCTGGCTTCCTGATTGGCTAGGAAGCCGGCTTCACTTGTTGCTGGTCAGCGTGGCTTCCTGAACAATCAGGAAGGCAGGACACAAGTCATCATGTTCTGCTTGGCTTCCTGATTGGCTAGGAAGCTGGCTTTACTTCGTAGGCAGCCTGGCTTCCTGACCAATCAGGAAGTCAGATGACAGGTCATAACGTGACCGCCGGCTTCCTGATTGGTTAGGAAGCCTAGCAACAAGTGAAGCCGGTTGCCTAGCCAATCGGGAAGCTGTGAGGCGGTTTATAACCCACCTCCTGGCTTCCTGATTGGAAAGGAAGCCGGCTCCATGCTCCCTCTGCATTCCTGGTCAGAGGGAGATCTCTTCTGACCGGAAGTTCCGGTATCGAAGCATTTGGGTGAATACTCATCCAAATACTCGGTATCTGTACCGATATTAGAATCGGTGCATCCCAACTTACACTCACCGTTAGTGTAGGAGATGTTAAGAGGCAAACAGTGAAAGGTTCGGGTATTTTGGCTAGTAAGTAAAAATAAATATATATACAGTACTGTGCAAAAGTTTTAGGCTGGTGTGAACAAATGCTGTAAAGTAAGAATGCTTTCAGAAATATTTATTTTTATCAATCTACAAAATGCAAAGTGTGTGAAAAGAAGAAAAATCTAAATCAAATCAATATTTGGTGTGACTACACAGGTCATACACCATGGCAAAACTGAGCACAGCAACAAGACACAAGGTAGTTCTACTGCATCAGCAAGGTCTCTCCCAGGCAAAGATTTCAAAGCAGGCTGCGGTTTCAAGTTGTGCTGTTCAAGCTTTTGTAGAAGCACAAAGAAACTGGCAACGTTGAGGACCATAGACGCAGTGGTCGGCCAAGGAAACTTAATGCAGTAGATGCACCATGCTTCCCTTCGACATCGGAAGATGTCCAGCACCCATCAGCACCGAACTGGCAAAATCAGTGGGACACCCAGGTACACCCATCTACTGTCTGGAGAAGTCTGACCAGAAGTGCTGGTCTTGGAAGAATTGCGGCCAAAAGGTCTGATGCGGAAACAAGGCTAAGCAACTCAACTATGCATGAAAACATAGGAACTGGGGTGCAGAAAAATTACAGCAGGTGCTCCGGACTAATGAGTCAATCATTTAAATATATATTTGGCTGTAGCAGGAGGCAGTTTTTTTCAACACACGGCTGCCCATAGACTAACATTTTCCATCAGATTGGAACTGCTTGAAAAACTAACAGGCGGACCCCAGCGAAATGCCCGTGTAAAAGGGCCTTAGGGAGGTGCTGTATATATGTATTTGTGTAAGTTGCAAACTTATTACTATAGAACAGTGGTGTGTTTCCAGCAAGATAACCTGAAAGTTACTACAGCCCTTTAATACATTCCAGTCTTAAAGCATACTTGTACTAATTACAGGTTTACTAACTCTGAAATGTTGCAGCCAGACCCCTTACCTTCACTCCCCAGCTGTCAGGCCTACAAATAATAGGTTTGTATTAAGGATGCACCAATACCGGTACTTTGGTACAGTGTACCGATAATTTTTTTTGGTACTCGCCGATACCAAATACCGAGTACCAGAAGTCCCATTCAGGAAGCCAGGCGGCGTGTAAAGACTCGCCACCCGGCTTCCTGATTAACAAGGAAGGCGTCCCATGCTTCTGGAGCAGGCTTGCTGGCCAATCATGGAAGCCGGGCGCTGTCTAATGACGATGCGCCCCGCTTCCTGATTGGAAAGGAAGCCGGCTCCATGCTCCCTCGTCAAGTGAGCCCGCTTCCCGGCCAATCAGAAAGCCAGGCAGCGTGTAATGACGGCTTCCTGATACAGGAAGTATCGGGCTAGGCATCGGAGCATTTGGGCGAGTACGAATACTCGGTATCGGCACCGATTTCGATACTAGTATCGGTATCGGTGCATCCCTAGTTTGTATGATATAGTATGTGATAAGAAAGGCTCCCCAAATTACACGCTAAAGCTGGACATACACTGTTTACATTTTGGCCAGATCTTGCTAGCTGGCTGGTCAGTGACTGCAGCTGATCTCTGTTCAGGTTTTCTGATCGATGCGGGCTCCAGCTGTCAGAATGCTGGCAGTGGCGATTCCACCATCCATGCTGTTTAGAATGGACGAGGGCAATGTTTCTTCTAGTTTACTCTGTAGGGCACAAGTGTATGGCCAGCTTAAGGCCTGGTGACTGGCCACCAAGACCATGAGTGCAAAATCCGCGATCACGGCTCTGACATGATCAACTACAACGCAGGACAGGTAACCCTGCATTGTACGTGTGACCAGCCACACTTAAGCTGCCAGGGGAGAGCGAGGGATAAAGTAAGTAGAAGTCCTTTTTTCTGGCAACCTAAACTTTAACCCTTGCAGTGTGGGGGGTTAACTGCAAACTGTTTTTTTTTTTTCCACTGGAGATCCTGCCAGTAACAACACTTTGGGATTCAGGCTGACGACGCTAAGCCACTGCCTTGCAATTCGCAGCAGTGTTGTCAGCCAGCGATGTGCTTTGCCAGAAAACTAGAAGATAAGGAAACCAGGTGGTTTTCTTTAATTCCCCATCTCTTAGCTTCCCTTCCCCACTACTCCATTAAGTGCTGGATGCTAAAAAAAGTACCTGGTACATCCAGGTATAGATCAGCATCTGATGTACTCCATGCGACAGCTCTGGGCCAATCAGAGTTGTCACAGGGGAGTCCATATCTCTGTAAGTTACAAAACGGAGGGCTCAGTTGATCTATAGAAGCAATGGTACAGAGGAGCACATGACCTCTCCCATGTGATAGTGTTCATCCTGAGTGCCCAATGGCCAGACATGAACACTGTCACATGGGGAGGGGCAGTAATGTCATTCACCTAGATAGCTCTGATAGCAGACCTTACACAGGGTGGACTCTTAGGTCTCATTCACACTGAGCGTTTTGTAGCATTTTTTTTTCTGCTCAGAAAAGCAGCCTCGTCAGCCTCAAAATTAATTTCAATGGCCATGTTCACATCTGAGCGTCATGTCGCCTGCAGCAAAATGCCCGACGCTTGTAGCAAGTACATGGGCTACTTTTTGGGAGATTCTGCGCTGCTTGGCCCCTTATACTTCAATGGAAACGCTCGTTTTTTTGCACATCTGTCCATTGACATCAATGTGCTACAATCTGCTCATTAAAACGTGCGACTTTATATATGCGCGTAAAAAAAGTGCACAAACGTACTGAAAATGCGCTCATTTCTTGTTGCTCCAGTGTGAATGCAGCCTTACAGTGGCAAGGGAGACTATGAGTGAGTATACCTTGGCGGGAGGGAGGGGAACGCAGCAAGCGCTGTCACTTTACCTTCCATAGGCAAAGACAAGTGACAGTGGGAGGAATTTATTAAAACTGGAGCAGTTGCCCATGGTAACATATCAGCTTCTCTCTTCTGTTTGTTCAGTTAAGCTTTGCAAATGAATTAGGGAAGCCCATTAGTTGCCATAGGCATCTGCTCCAGTTTTGATAAATCCCCCTCCCCCCAGTGTGTTTTTAACCATTCCCTACTCCTATAAAAAAATAAATAGTTTGGGCATTGCATAAACTTTAATAGGACCAGCTGCATCTAGAAAAAGGCAACACTATGTAATGCCACATACATAAACCCCACTGCAAATGTTGATTTATGCTTCCCTGCCTTCCTATTCTGGTCAATATAGAGGAGGAAGGAGTAACTGATTGGATCCTGAGGGCCTACAAAACAAATAAGTCACATTTGACTGGGCCTCATATGGACATCGGGTTATTTGCAGTTTCCTTTGCGGTTATGACGTAGTGAGTGTCAAGTAACAACCGATGTAGTGGGGACATTTCTGTGTCCGAGGGGACACAGAACTGAAGGAAAGCTCTACTCCTTCAGACAAAACTAAAGGGTCTATTCACTAAGCTGCCGTAGGCAGCCGAGTGAATGACCGACCTGAAGTGAAGTGAGCCGAACACTGTTCGGCTATTCACTTCAGGCTGGTACGGCTGATTTCAGCTGTATATCCGCTGAAATCAGCCGTACATCGGCTTGCTTCGCATGGCTTCGGGTCGGCCGAACATGCTCAGCATGTTCGGCTGACCCGAAGTGCAGAAGGAGTTCGACTCAGCCGATCCAACATCTGGATCGGCTGAGCTGAACCTCCGGCAGGCTACTCACAGCTGTTCGGCCTATTCTTATAGATGCCGAACTGCAGTGAGTGAATAGCCGAATGCAGCTGAGCGGCATTCGGCTCGGCTGTTCTGCTCGGTCCCTCAGAGAGTTATGGGTGGGTGTCTTCTGTTTTACATATGTTGCTTCTAAAGCATATACAGGTGAAACTCAAATAATTAGAATATCGTGCAAAGTTCATTTATTTCACTAATGCAACTTAGAAGGTGAAACTAATATATGAGAGAGACTCATTACATGCAAAGCAAGATAATTCAAGCCGTGATTTGTCATAATTGTGATGATTGTGGCTTACAGGTCATGAAAACCCCAAATCCACAATCTCAGAAAATTAGACTATTACATGCAATCAATAAAACAAGGATTGTACATAGAACAATATCGGACCTCTGAAAAGCATAAGCATGCATATGTACTCAGTACTTGGTTTGGGCCCCTTTTGCAGCAATTACTGCCTCAATGCGGCGTGGCATGGAAGCTATCAGCCTGTGGCACTGCTGAGGTGTTATGGAAGAGCAGGATGCTTCAATAGCGGCCTTCAGCTCTTCTGCATTGTTCGGTCTCATGTCTCTCATCTTTCTCTTGGCAATGCCCCATAGATTGTCTATGGGGTTCAGGTCAGGCTAGTTTGCTGGCCAATCAAGCACAGTAATCCCACGGTCATTGAACCAGGTTTTGGTGCTTTTGGCAGTGTGGGCAGGTGCCAAGTCCTGCTGGAAAATGAAGTCAGCATCCGCATAGAGCTCGTCTGCGGAAGGAAGCATGAATGATTCGAGTTTCACCTGTACTTTTCTTTATGAGAATTGAGTCGGTTCACAAAGCGCATGATGTAATGGGATTGACTTACTAACAGCAGTTGAGCATGTTCACTTTGCAAGGAAATTTTCAATTTGAAAGGGAATTTCCCCTTAGTTTAGTGAATGAGGTGAATTCTGACTTCCATCATCCAATCACATGCAAGCAGACATACTGTTTTCGTTTTTATTCTCCTTGCACATGATTGGGTATTCTGTGCACAACATTCACCTTATTCACTAAACTAAGTGACAATTCCATTTTAAAGTGAACATTCCCTTGTAAAGCAAACATGCTTTACTCCTAAACTCGGGAGTTAAATCTTAAAAATGGATTCAAGTACCCTAAGTATTAACAAAAATGTATGTTATTTGTGTATCACTCAGCTGTAGATCTTCAAATCATCTCTGAATTGGAGCTGACACTGTCCTTCCTTCTGGAGGGGGGGCTACTTTTGTTCCCCATGGTCCCTGTGTGTGTTGTAAAGTAGTCACCGCTCCAAGCTCGCTCCCGTGATGGACTACAATCTCAATACAAATTAGTAGGGATGCACCAATACCGATCCCGAGTATTTGACTGATTGGTCAGGAAGCCAGGCAGCCTCTGAAAGCCGGTGTTCTTTCGCTAGGCTTGGCTTCTGGCTGACACTGGCTTCACAGGCAATCAGGAAGTCGGGCGATGGGTCATGATCCGCTGCCCCGACTTCCTGATAATCGGGGTACAAGGCACCGGTACTCGGTATCGGCAAGTACCGGAGAAAAATATTGGTACTTGTACTAGATACCGAAAAACCGGTATTGGTGCCTCCCTACAAATTGGGAAACTGAACATGAGGTTGTAATCCATGATGGGAACACGCTTGGACCGGTGACACACACACACACACACACGATACATTTTTGTTAATAGTTGGGCCTCATTCACACAATGCAAGAGCAAAATTGTACGCATATTTGTAAATGCGTATAGACGCGTATATGCGTGAACTGTATGGAATCCCAGAATGCATCATTTTTAATAGAAACTTTAATGTACTTGTATATGTGCGCTCGCGTGTAAAATACGCAGAAATTCCGAGTCCGGACGCATCTCGCTTTCATTTTTTGTTGCTCATCTTTACGCAGTGCAAAAATATGGCTCCATATGCAGCTATGTGTTTGGCCATTTATTTGGATATGCGCGCATCTATGCTCAGCGTATTACACGACAGTGTGAATGAGGCCTTCGTAAGGTTTAACTCCTGAGTTTAGTCACTTTAAGGCTGCTGTGCTGTGCAATGTACACTCAGCACCCATTCTCAATACCAGGTGGAAGGATGTAACTCTAGCAAGCATGCACAGGAGTTTCATCATCTGTGGGTGCCCAGTAGCTAAACAGAGAGAAGACCGCAGTATAAAATGACAGGAGATGGTATCGGTGGAGATAATGCAGCGACCGTGATTGCGGAGCTGTCATCGCTGGAGGAGGGTAAACTCAGATCGAATGTGTGCTTAATGTAAACAAATATTCAGAGATTAAAGCTGAAGTTTGGGTAAGTTTTTATTGGGATACAGCACCAGGGATTTACATGCAGTGAAGAGTATCGCTGCTGGTTACTGCTTAGTGCAAAAATCCTTCCTTCATGGAAGCCGGATCCTCCTCACAGTTGTGAATGTCCAGCACTGCATGGGTTAAAAGTGTCAAAGGTTTTTTTTTTTGGCGCTTCAGTTCTCTTTTGGCTAACCCAAAGTCTGCAGATAGCGGGCTATTGCCTACAGAACCACGCTGCAGCTGGGAAAGATCCCAACAATATTGTCAGGATTCACCCTGCTGCCTGATTGACAGCTGCCTCCCTTTCTAAAGCCAGAGCCAGCTGTACCTGCCCCCTCCCCTGTCTGTCCCTCCAATGAGCACTGGAGGAACAGGGAGAGGGGAATCCCTGCAGGCAGAGATGATGGACAGTCACTGCTTTCTGCAGGGGGAAGACCGTGACCTGAGTGATTGCCGGTCATAATTAGGGATCGTCCCACTGTTCGAGTCAACCAACAGTTCAACTCGAAACATCAGCAGTTTGTGTGTTCGGCGACCACACCGCACAGTGCCTTGTGAAGCCATGATTGGGTAAAGCAATGCACCTGACCACAGGTCAGGTGCAAGACTTTACCCAATCACAGCACAGTGCTCTGTAAGAGCCATAATTGGGCAAAGTAATGTTGACTTTGTCCAATCATGGCTCACACAGTTAAATCGTGTAAGGGGCCGAGCAAATGTAAACATTTGGGCGGAGCTAGCTGTCACCACTATCTCCGCCCAATTGTTTATATTTTGCCAGCATCTGTCAGAATGCCATTCTGCTGCCGGAGTTCGTCGCGAGTGGACGGGACGGCGGGCATCTGGGTTTAAAAAAAAATTATGTATTTTTTTTTTCATCGTGTCATCGTCATGGACAATGCTGGATGTCGTGATTGACCTTAGGATTACGTTGGTGGATCCATTTTTTTTATTTATTTTAAATAAAAGACTTGTCAAAAACATGTCTTGTTTTTTTTTCTCTCCAATTAAAGGATTTTTTCAAAAGTCTGGTTTTATTTACAATTTATTTTAACCCTTTAGTGAATGGGGAGGGGTACAATTACCCTTTACTGATTCACAAGGGGGGGCCGCATCTGGGTGCCCCTTTATTAAAGGAGTACCCTGATGTGAATAAGCTCCTTTGCCCGCACCCCCAAAACCAATGCCCTAGGACTTATGGGGAAGAGGCTCTTGTCCCCATCAGTACGGGGACGAGGTGCTTTTCCAGGGGGTGACCCTGGAAAAGCATCCTGCCAGTGCCGAGGGCAAGTGGCCTGGTATAGCAGGGAGGAGGCTCTGCTTGCTCATTCCCCTCTTTCCTGCCCTGCCAGGCCTGTGCTCGGATCAAGGGTCTGATTGGGAATTTAAGGGGGAACCCCCACAGCTTCCCCCCCCCCATTTTTGGGATTGGGGTTCCTCCTTAAAATTCCTACCAGACCTTAAGGGTCTGGTATGGCTTAGGGGGGACCCCCACACATTTTTTTTCTCAAAAATTGTAACTTGGGGTTCCTTCTAAAATGCCGACCAGACCTAAATGTTCTGGTACGGCTTTTGGGGGAAACCCCACGCTTTTTTTTTTTTTATATAAACGGGGGTCCCTCCTAACCTTCCTACCAGACCTAAAGGGTCTGGTATTGTTTGGGAGGATGAACCGCACATTTTTTTTTCTTCTTTTATAAATGTCAGTTTTGCTGCAGCAGGTTCTATACATCATACAGATGCACCACTTTACAGGCAGTTTAAGGGGACCCCCCAGGCACCATATTTAAAGGAATTTTCCATTTTTATTGTTTCACTTTAAGCAATGTTAAAATCACTGGTCTGCTCCTTTAAAAACTGTATTTTTAAAAAAAGTGTTTTTTGTATTGATAGATGTTCCCCAGGGCAGTACCCGAATCCCCATACACTTTTTATGTCCAAAAACGTGCATACAAGTCTTCAAAATGGGGACATTTGATATTCAGAGTTCTGGTCCCATAGACTTTCACTGAGTTCTAAGTTCGAGTTTGAACTTTTTCCATGTTCTAAAATTCGTACCGTCACTAGTCATGATCTATGGTGCTGGCATCAGCTCTCAGTATTGGGAAGAGTACATTTCACTCTCTCAATCCTACTCCTCTAACTGCCTCCTCTTTAACAGTGAAGGCTCAGTGCTGTTTGCCCTCCCCCTCACACATTCACAAAACTCCTAGTATTATTTACACAGAATTCAAGGAGTTCAGTGATTGGTTGATGGTGATCCTCTGATTTAAAACGATCTGCAAAATATGTTTGACATCTTGCAGTTGTAAATCACTTTGTAATACAACTAATACACTAATTAGAAAATAAAAACCACGGTGAATAAACTGGAAGTCTAATGACTGTAAGATTACTGTAGAGGTCTGCAAGTACATGCAAAGGAAACAAAGGGTCACTAGGCGCAGAATGGTCTACAATAGGGAAAATGAAACATATTAAGAAATGTGGACATTGTGAACTCTGTGAAGAGGAACAATTAGCAGTGAATGGCGTTTCCAAGAAACTATTTCTGATCGTTAATGTATAAACATTACAGAGCAAGTTCATGAATATCTGTGATTTACAGATGATCGACAGCAATGTTTAAAAATATATATGAACTATTACACTGTTGGAATGCTTGCGGGAACACAGTTGGCAGTATTGCAGCATATTTTTTATATCATACAAGCTATCAGAAATTTGGGAAGAGATGAGATTTTTTTTAGTGGGAGCCTCACTCAAAAGATTGTTCAGATGAGAAGTCACAGCAAAGAGATTTGAATATGTAAATTATTTTAGAAATTCCATGTTGTGCTGTTAAAGGCAAATTCCACCTTTAAAAATAATGAATAATAATAATAAATGCAGACTTCTTCATAAAAAAATGTGTATTTATTATTATTATTTGTTGGATGGGTACAGTGCTCTGGCTCCTGCAGACTCCTCTGTATGGGCATTCACTAACATGGATGGAAGGAAGAATGAATGGACTAAAAGTGTGGTGATGTGCCTCTGCTGTGGTGGCTGATAGGACTTGTAGATTCTCAATTCACAGATCCTTGTCAAATTCAGAAAGTAACATAAGCCTGCGGGGGACTCCAAGATTCAGGTAAGTTGGTGCGTAAGGAGGGGGGGTGGATATTGCGATCTGACCATGAATATAGTTTCAACATGAAACATATTATAGTCTGAAAGGTAAACCTAACTTTTAAAGTCTCAGTTTTCGTGGTATGTTAATTACAAGTTACTTGAACAAATCTTACCACGTGCTGAAATATTACTTGCTTCAATTACTTGACTCCTGGAAATGATAAATGAGACCCTTCATATTGATCCTCTGCATGTATTATAGTATTGTCAGCCCAAGTATACATGCTGCAGGTCTGATTGCACGTTTACTTCCCTTGCTGCATACCCATTGTATAATAAAGTGATGATGTCAGAGGAAAATGTGCATTTTTATGCAGAGGTTATGTCAATAGAAGACTATATATTTCTCTAATCTCATGATTGCTTCACATATGAGTTAATAATATTAGTAACATTATATATATATATTTTCCCCCCAGAATAAGTGCACAATATTCACCTTATTCACTATAAGAAAACTTTTTTTTCCTAAAACAATGAAAAAAACGGTTGTACATAAAATCATTTGTTCTTGATTTTGATTTTTAAGTGGTTATTATAAACAAAATACTGGCTGAACTTCTTATATAGAATAAGACTGGAATATATCATTATGAAATCAGCCAGTAGATGTCTTCCCTCCTACCAAATAATGATTAAAAACATTTTTTTTTGTTAAAGATTCTGTCAACACAGAACAATTTAGCTAGAAGGAAATGGTTATTAAAGGAGAAGTATTGGGAGAGTAAAATATACTCTTCCCAATTCTTGTCAGTGACTGTCAGTCTGCAGGGATTCTCCCCTTCCTTCTCTTTTCCTCCAGCACACATTGGAGGGACAGATGGGAGGGAGTGGGCACAGCTGGCTCTGGTTCTAGAGAGGCAGCTGTGTGGATCCTGCATTGTCAGCATATAATGAGAAGGAAATACAAACTTATTTTTTTCCTGTTATAAGAAACACTGTCACCTGGCCAATCAGGGTAAAGTTAAAGTAATAATATTTCCTGGAAGCTCCCCCCTTCCCAGCAAGGTATGCATGTGACCTTCCCCAAATGACAGCGCTCAGACCTGAGCAACCAATGGCCAGGCGTGAAGATGGCTCCTGTCCTTCCAGTTACAAGCTGCTGTACTGATTACCACTGTTGTATTTGGACAGACCTGTGTTTGCATGGATGGCATAGTTTGGGGCAGATTTACTAAACTGTGAATAAAGTAAACCTGTGTTTTCTTCAAACATCCAATAATGTGCATGAGAAGTTTCAGTTCTAAGTTGTTGTACTTAGTGTAATGTTTGAAATCATTGTATTTTGACTAGTCGTCTATTCACCTCTTTTATCTACCCATTACTAATCATACACATAGGGATAGGAGTCTATTTATAAACTATTTGCAGGGCCATTTGCTCTCTGAAACTCTATGAACATTAGTTCTGTGCCAATAGACCAACAAGGACAGCACAGTGGCGTTTTAAAATACATTACATGTGATAACATTTGGATACTCTCATTTATATTACGGGGTCACCAGTGGTGTCCCTGGTTCGAATCCCAGCCAGGTCATTATTGACAAGGGGTTTGCATGTTCTCCCTGTGCTTGTGTGGGTTTTCTCCGGGTACTCCGGTTTGCTCCCACACTCCAAAGACATGCTGGTAGGTTAATTTTCTCCTGTCTAAATTGGCCCTCATATGTATGCATGTGAGATAGGGACCTTAGATTGTAAGCTCCTTGAGGGCAGGGACTGATGTGAATGTGCAACTATGTAAAGTGCTGCGTAAATTGTCGGCGCTCTATAAATAAATAAATGAATGAACATTCTTAGTATATTTTCTTCTCAGTTCCGATGTAATACTCATAATGGCCACCAGATGGAGACGAGGAGCATAGAAAAAAAAATCTTATTTCCTCTGCTTCTCAGCTCCATCTGGTGGCCGTAATTTGGTATAACATTACGTTCGACCTGAAAGGAAAATATACATTTGCACCGAGATTTGCAGGGCAAATGGCTCTGTGAATTGTTTATAAATAGACCCCTATGTGGGAGGACACGGCTGCTCGCAATTACATGTTGTCACACACTCACCCGTACTTGCACATCGCAGGCAGTGCGTGTCCAAGTGCGGACACCTGGACCCGCACAGATGTGCAGGATTGGGTGTGTGTGACTGCATGTACAGTAATTGCGCAGCCTCATCCTCCGATAGGGAAAAACAGGCTGCTGTGCTCAATTACACGCAGCACCTGTCCCTTCTGAGATTGGGTCTTTTGATGGGTGTGCACGCTGCATGGGCGTGCATGTCCGTCTGAATGAGCCTTTAAGGTTTTTAAGCTATTTTAAATGCTGATGAAATCACTTACAATGGATGCTGCTGCTTGATGTTTAAAAGTTTAAGCTTCCTGCAGAATCAGCTGGTCCCCTGAGCACTTGCCCTGGTATTTTGTGTGGCTCCTTTTCCATGCAGGGTCCTATGGAGCCACCCTTGTGTGTGCTAAAATCTTACACTGGACAGTAAGTTGAGAGAAGTGGAGCTAAGAGAGTTTGAGCTGTCTGGAAACATGACGACTGTAGTTCTTGGGCAAAAAATGTAAAGAAATACTTTTCTGGGCAATGTTTATTTGTTTGATCTGGATTCATTATTAAAAAAAATAACTTTGGGGCTAGTCTCACACCTTAACGATCCGTGCGGCAATCGTGCAAAAAAAGCGTGGATTGCCGGGCGATCACAGAGTCACCCACCACAGCTGATCGCGTTGGCGGTGCCAATATTTTCTAATGGCATCCCAGCAGGAGCGTAACTAGAAATCACAGTGCCCCATAGCAAAATTTTGTATGGACGCCTCGGGCCACTGCATCCCAGTCATGCCGGGCAGATCGCGCGATTTCCTGTTGCAATTCTGCCCATGCAATTTAACAATACTAAAAAGCAGCGCGTCATGTATCCCAAAAAAAGGTACTTTTACTTTTTTTTAGCGATTGCTGCGCGGATGTAAGCCCATTGAAATCAATGGGGCCACACCCATCCGCTGTGTGCACTAGCACACGATCGCACGGTCACAGGATGCGCATCCTGGGTATCGCTCAGGTTTGAACCTAGCCTGAGAGTTTAATACTACTTTACGCCTTAATAATGACAGAGCTGCATTCATTTGCGTCTTCGATATCTGTCAGGAGCTCCGTTTTATCTTTTACTGGCACTTCTTTATTATTTTTTGGAAGCAACCGAGTCACTTTCACTCTGTTACTCTACACACACTCTATTTTCTTCTATCTTACATCATTAATAATGTATATTGTATTGTATTTGGGACTTCAGATGTTCCTTTAGAATGCACAGCAGCAAGAACGAGTGCTCGAATTTCGGGTGGTATAGTGTGTGCACTTTGCTCGCAGGAATGGGCTGAGTCATGCTGACCCTGGATTTGATTAGTGGAGTGTCAGGGGTGGAGGAGCTCCTCTGATGCGGATTGGATGGAGAGAAGGAAGCTGAGGCTTTGATGTGACACATCTGGAGTGAGATGCAATGTTTGTAGATCATTGAAGTTTTGGGAGTCTTTGTGACCGTCTCGCTGCAATGTCTTTCATCCCCGTAGAAGCGGATTGCGATTTTCCTATCCGGAATTTGCCGTACGGCGTATTTTCTACCGAAGATGAGGTTTGTGATTTTAATATGCTTTTCATTAGCAACGCCTTCCTGTTTAACAACGTGGAACACATGGAAGTGTAAAGAGCAGGGGAGGGCAACCTCGGGACTCCAGCTGTTGTGGAACTACAAGTCCCATGAGGCATTGCAAAACTCTGACAGCTACAGGAATACTTGCCAGAGCCAGGGGCATCATGGGATTTGTGGTTTCCCAACAGCTGGAGTGCCGGGGTTACCTACCACTGATATAGAGTAATGGGACAGCTATCAGCTACAATTGGATAAGCATTCAGGGCACCAGAGGAGCATTGCTGGCCACCTGAACTGATTGCAGCACAGTTCTAAGATGGTATGACAGTGTGATCGATAATTCATCAATACTCTATACATGCAATATATATATTTCTTCATATGATCATAGTTAGAAATGGTACTCATGACAAAAAACTCTATTAGCAAAGACAAGGAAGATGTGGCCAAACTCCGGCCCTCCAGCTGCGGTGGAACTCCAAATCCCATGAGGCATTGCAAGATTCTCACAGCCACAGACATGACTCCCGGAGAGAGATGCATCATGGGATTTGTAGGTTCACCACAGCTGGAGGGCTGGAGTTTGGCTATCCCTGGCCTATTGCATGCAATACTGCTGTGCTCAGATCCATAAAAAAACTGTACACGCTACAAATCTGAACTCGGCATGTTATATGCCTGTGTACATGAGCCCTACCAGCGTGGCAGTATAGAGTATACACTCCAGATGGAAGCCTTTAGTGACATCAACACCTTACCAGCTAGAACATCCCCAGTACATCACAAGTTACCAACTAGAGCAGGGGTGGGCAACTCCAGCATTCCAGCTGTTGTGGAACTAAAAGTCCCATGAGACATTGCAAGACTTTGACAGTCACAGGCATGACTCCCAGAGGCATGGAGGGATTTGTAGTTAAAGCACAGCTGGAGGACTGGAGTTGCCCACCCCTGAACTGGTGCCTCTGCATCAGGGGTGTAACTAGAAATCACAGGGCCCCATAGCAAAATTTTGTATGGGGCCCCATGATTTCTAGTTATACCCCTTGCAGAGCCCCTTCGAGAACCCACCTCTAGACTCTCTATGGTGGGCTCTGCAGAGTCACCCTCAGGTGGGTTGGTCGCACTCCTTACCTGTCCGCCTCCTCTTCCTCCACGGTCACTGATGGGCTCCGCCTCCTCTGTCGCCAGGCCCGCCTCCTTCGTCACCGGGCCCCGCCCCCTCCCCTGCTGCCGAACACGGGCCCTGCCTCCTCCTCCACTACCGGGTCCAGCCTGCGCCACCGCCGCTGCTGGCTCTCATTGACTCTGTGGAGAGGAACGTGCTGTTGCACAGATTACTGTCAGTGCTCTGAACAGCGGCGTGTTCGTCTTCAGCCGCCAGTGAAAGCCACCAGCAGAGGTTCCCATAGCGACCCAGGCGGTCCGCACGGCATCTGTGCCCCTCTGTGCATTGTTACGCCACTGCTCTGCATCATTCCTCTTCCTTTTTTTTAGAAGCAGGTCATGTGACCAAATTTCAAAAGACAATTTTATGGTAGTGACACAATTTATTTTTAAAAGGAAAACATTTTAAGGGGTTTCCCCTAGACTTTGCCTTTATTTACATGCCTTGACCTCCGGGTCATTGTATTTACATAAAATAGTTACAAATGTCTAGCTGAGTTCATGGCCAGTGGACAACGGAGAAGACAGAAGAACGTCGCCCTTATCTTAAAAATGACAACAAAGGTATCTTTAGAAATGTTTAGAAATGACAATTTACAAACAGGTACTTATAGATTATTATTATTATTATAGAGGATTTATATAGCGCCAGCAGTTTGCACAGCGCTTTACAATATAAGGAAGACATTACAATCACAATACAAGTCATGAAAATATGGTAAGGAGGGCCCTGCCCGTGGGAATTTGTACAATCTAGATAATTGCAGGATTTGTATTCCTTGCATACCTTATTTTTTTTCTTTCCTCCCCATTCTTCTCACTGTTACATATTCACTGAGGGCAGATGAATATATCTCCCTTTACTTCTTGGAACTCTGGGTTTGCCTCCTGAAACATGTGACAGTGAACATCATCTCTGGGCGAAAAATGCCTTTCCCTCCAAAATCCTCCAAGAAGTTTACAGATGAGATTTCCTTGGAAGGCACTGATGATGTCCCTTTCCCAGGATACATCTGTGAGGCCATGGCTACATCACCAGTGCCCAGGGCTGGTGCTAGACTATTAGGAACCCTAGGCAAGACCAGCTACTTGCACCCCCCCATCCCCCCTCCTGCAGTGCAACCCCCAATCCCTCCCCCCGCGTGGCTCCATTCTCCTGTCGGCTAGCTTCTGCATGTGACAGGTGGATGTAAGCAGCCGGGAGCAATAGCCAGACTGATATTGGCTATTTTATTTGAAATAGACAATAGCAGACTGGCTATTAAAACCCCACCCACTGAGCAGAGGAGCGGACCTGAGAGAAAAAGTTGTCTCTCAGTTCCGCTCCTCTGCTCATTGAGTGGGTGCAATAGCCAGCCTGCCATTGGCTTTTGCAATTTGAAATAGATGGGGTGGCACCATGGAGGGGGGTGAGTGGTCTAGACTGCACTCTAGGCAGCAGTACGCCCTAGGTGGCTGCCGGGTTTGCCTAGTGGCAGCACCGGCCCTGCCAGTGCCTCACTTAAAGAGGAAGTGGAAAAACAGTAAGTAAAAGCATACAAATGTTTATTTAAAGCAGAACTCCGGGAAAAATTTGTATTAACTCTTGCAGTTGAGCTATCCTATACTGCAAGGGTTAATTAAGTGCTGGTTTTGGTCTAGGGACTAAAATAAAACTATTAAAAAGTTATACTCACCCGATCCTCAGAATGGCTGCCTCCTCCTCCACTGCAGTGGACTAAGGATTGTAGAGTCAGCGCATCCAATATACTGTGTATTGGACAAGGGACATGCTATCGCTGCACCAGAGGAGGAGACAGGCTGGAGGGAGTGCTGTGACAGCCGGCCGGCTCCAAAGTTCCGGTGAGTATAACTTTCTATTTTAGCCCCTAGACGAAAATGAGCAGTTAACCCTTGCAGTGTGGTGTAGCAGCAGTGCAAAGGTTAATACAAACTTTGCTTAGAGTTGTTCTTCAACTAATACATGTAAGATGATTTCATATCGGCATGCAGAGCTGATGTGATTTTTAGTGAAATGGGGTAAAGGTTCGCTCTTTTTATTTTACATTTCTGCCATTTTGCAGAGAACTCTGTTTCACCTAAATCACTCTGCTCATCTCTATTCGCTAATTTACTGTACTGAGCAGCAGGGGCGTAACTAGAAATCTAGTTACGCCCACTTGCAGAGCCCACCTGATGTCCCAAACAGCCCACCTAAGAGTGACCCTGTAGAGCCCACCATAAACTATCTATGGTGGGCTCTGCAGGGTCTCAGATGGGCAGGTCACACCCAGGGGCGTAACTAGAAATCACAGGGCCCCATAGCAAAATTTTGTATGGGGCCCTGTGATTTTATAGTTAACCTCAGCAGTGGCTGTGGAGAAGAACGCAGCGCTGCACAGATCACGGTGACCTGAACAGCGGTGCGTTCGGACCCAGGCGGCCCGCACGGCATCAGGGGGGTGTCCTGGCCGGGCCCCCCTGTGCCCGGGCCCCATAGCGGCCGCCTGGGTAGCTATGGCTATTGTTACGCTACTGGTCACACCCCTGCAGACCTCTTACCTGTCAGCCCCAATCTACTGTCCGCCTCCTCCACAGTTGCAGGCAGACCCTGCCTCCTTCGCTGCCGACGCCGGGCCCTGCCTCCTCCTCCTCCTCCGCAGCTGCTGGCTGTCACTGACTCAGCAGCGCCTGTGAGGTTGTCAGTGACCTGAACAGCGGGACGTTCCTCCTCACAGCAGCCTGAGATACCATAGCGACCCAGACAGCCTGCACGGCATCAGGGGATGTCCTGGCCGGGCCCCCCTGTGCCCCAGGCCCCATAGCGGCCGCCTGGGTCGATATGGCGATTGTTCCGCCACTGCTGAGCAGTATGATTCTTCTTCCACAATGACCTTCCATACAATAAAAGCAAGCCGTGTGAAGCTTCTACATAAACTGTGCAATAGCTAAATGTTTTTGCGGCTGCATATCATATTTAATAGACTTTGTACATTGCTATGTATTTTGTGCAGCTTTATAGCATAAGATGAGATTTTACAGCTGAGAGCAATTTCGGAGTTATTATCAACAATGTGAATGCATCTGATTCCGCCAAACTACTTGATTTTCTGCAGCGGTGTGTACAGGACTGGAAAGGTCACACAAGTTAAGACATCGCTGGAGTCTCTGTATTAAGGTGCCCATACACCTTACGATTATCGGACGAAACTTTTCGTCCGATGATCAAATAGTCGTACGATTTTCGTACGACAGCCCCATCCTGCCCTGATGATCGCAAGATTAATTTAGCCGTAATTAACGAGAAGCACCTGGACGAAATGCAGTAATTGATTTGTTGTATTTTCTTTTGCGCATGCGCAGTGTAGATCGTACGACTTTTGACGGACGGAAACGCCAGCAACCTTATGACAATCGTACGATCGAGCAAAGTTTTCAAACATGCTTGACCGTCAAAAGTCGTACGATTGTACAGTAATGTCGGTTCGGGCACTCTATTCACACGTACGATTGTCGTTCGAAAAGTCGATCGCATACGATTATCGTCCAATAATCGTAAGGTGTATGGGCACCTTTAGAAATATTAGATTTCTTACACTCGGCTAAGGATTCGCTGCGGAGGGGACTGAGGACTGAGATTGAAAGGGATCAATAGGAGAAACTGTAGTACAATCATTGAAACATGCTTTTAGAGAACACATCACTGGAGGAAGTCATTTTGTTACATTGTGCGGGGTCTCTTGGGTCCCAATAATATATGAATGTCTTCGGTCATTTTTCAGGCTTTTTTTGGGTGGCTGTACAGGCATTTTTGTGCATGATTCAAATTTGAAAATGTTTCTATAAATCATTATTCTAAGCCATTGAAAAGCTGGTTACTAGGAAAAAATGCACATTATGGGTGTTTTTCAGGTGATTTAATTGAAATCTATTGGGGTCAAAATGCTCAACTCCGACCCCCAAAAAAGCTCATGTACGTTTATGAACAAAAACCTTGAAAGAACACTACGCTACGCACAGATATCAATCGCTATCCAATCAGGCTGGTCCCTGCACTACATCTAAATAATATTGTAAGATACCCCCCACTGGGAATACTAGTGTGACTCGACTGACTCATAGACCTTTACTGTGTTAAGGAATAGTAAAGCACAGTCACTTTATAACACTGCAAAGCAAGGAGCAAAACCTGAGTATGTAATACTTAAAGTGACATTAAAGTCAAATGTTTTTCAAGCTATTTCAATCACTCACAATGGATGCTGCTCCTTGATGTTTAAAAGTTTTAGTTTCCTGTAGAATCAGCTGGTCTCCTGAGCACTGGCCCTGATATCCTGTTTTAGGGTGGCTCCTCTGCCTTGCAGGGTCCTATGGAGCCACCCTTGTGTGTGCTAGTAAGCTGTGTGTGTTTGCACAAATACACAGGAACAGCAAGACAAGCCATTCCTCTTCTCCCCGCTCCCTACTCTCTTCTCCTTGCTAGTAGATAGACAGTGGCTGGAGACTGTGATCTCCCTTTGATCTTGAATTGGGCAGGAATTTCAGGACAGCTGAGCTGAGAGAGTTGGAGCCAGCTGTCCTGAAACATGATTACTAAGTGTACGGACCAAAATGTAAATAAATACTTTGCTGAGCAATGTATATGTGCTTGATCTGGATTCAATATTGAAAAGAGGATGAGAGTTTAAGGCTTCATTCACATATAATGTTTGCGTTTCCCACATGGGTCTCCATGCGAAAGACTGCGCAGCAGCGCAAACGTTACAATCTTTCACCCGCACGGATTCCGCTTGTTTATATAATAGGCGCAAATGTGTGGAATCCGTAAAAATAAAAAACGTATATGTACTATTTAGCACGCCACGCGGTTCTGTACCGCACGGCCGCCGCAAAAGTCTGAACAATGCACATTAAAGTGCGTTGTTTTTTCTGTTCAGAGTGGCTCGGCGTGTATTCGGCCAGCCGCTCCTGTGTGTATGGAGCCTAATACTACTGTAAATATGGCTGCCCCCATATAATGTTTTTTAAATTACAAACTATGTACATAAGCAATGTTTATAGAAAATGATCACCTAGAGATGCGATGGTTGACATCACGCTGATTGCTTTAACATTTATATGTGAAATATTGTATGAAAACTAGGGGTGCACAAATACCAAATACCATACTCGGTACAAGCACAGATACTTTTCCAGCTCCAAGATTACACCAGAGAAAAATTCAAAAGTTAGGAGGCAGCTGTCATTTGTGAGGAGCACATGGAGCTCCTGGGATTTGTACATATCTGTATTGATGTATGATTTTGTTTTTATAAACATATATATAAGCAGTGGCGTAACCAGAGTTATGGGCGCCCGGGGCAGAATTCTTTTTTTCCCCCCCCATTATATAAAAATCCACTGGAACTGTACCCCCC
>NW_017306787.1:746342-773846 GCF_000935625.1 Nanorana parkeri
TAAATATTTATCAATTAATTTTTTTATTAAATATTTTTATTTTTTACTTTACTTTTAGGGGCTTTGGGGAAATATTAGGGGTCTAAACAGACCCCTGATATTTCCCTTTTAAAATAGAAAAAGAGATTGAGAACACAGAGTCCTCAATCTCTTTTTCTGTGTCCCCTGTTATCAATGAACAGGAATCCTTTATACTGAGTGTTTCTGTTCATTGATAATATAGTATGTTTACTATAACTACAATTATGAATGAACAGGTGGGGATACAGATCACTCCCATTCATTCATAATTGAGGATATAGTAACCATACCATATCCTCAATTATCTACAAACACTCAGCGATCACTGATCCCTAAGTGTATGTAGCCTGCTCTCCTCTCTGACACACACTGTCACAGGAGGCTGAGTGAGCGGTGCGAGGGAAGAGCCCAGCCTCCTGTGACAGCGCTGTCTCCACCCCCACACCGCTCTGCCGCACTGTGATAGGCGCCTGAGCGCTGTGGGAGGAGAGACACCGGCCGATCACGGCGGTCTCCTCCCGCAGCGCTCGGCTGGCTGTCACTTTCTCTCCTCCCTGCTGGGACAAAGAGCAGCGCCCAGCGGGGATGAAAGAAATCACGGCTGCACGGACAAAACGGCAGGAAAAGGGCACTTTCGGCCGGCGCCCCCTTCATCTTTTCGCCCGGGGCCAGCACACCGGCCGCCCCCCCGGTTGTTACGCCACTATATATAAGGGATGCACGATACCATTTTTCCAAGTACGAGTACTGATACATTTTGTAGGGGATATTCCCTACTATATTGTAGGGGATGTTCAGCTTGGATTTGGAAGTGGCTGACAGAGTTGATTTAATAAGACATTTCAAAGAACAAGTGAAACATAACGCTATCCAGAAAAACTACATCTATGATAAAGTCAGAAAGTCCAACCGGTGTACCCTGATCTGAACTATGTGTACTCAACACCAGATTCCAGAGAGCTCCTCACATGTGTAGTCAATGAGTCTGCTTCCTGAAGCCTGTGCTGCACCACCATTCAGATTCATCTTTCCAAGGGAAGTTAAAGGATGATAGCTGTGAGAATCCTCTTAGTTCTAACGTTTGATACATCATGCTTTTTGTGTCTTATAGACAACAATGAGCCTGTTCTCCCCCACATTACAGACTGATAAGTGAAAGGTGTTCCCCGATCACCAGATTACATACAGAATGGTGTAGGCTGCATTGACATATATCAGCAAATTCTGCATGAAATCCTGAAGCTGTGAAGAAGAAGCTGTGTTTGCTGCATGCATTTCCAATTTCATTTTACATTTTGACAGAAGGTGTTCCCTTATGGCATTTCAAGAGAAAAATATAATCAATCAATATGAGGTTATGCCTAACCGATATTGACTTCTGTCTCTAAATATGAGCTTTCCGATGTCTCTGTACTGATGCTATAGAACCCCAGAAAGTGTTGCGGTTATCATAGTTATGGATGGGCTGGGATAGTGACAGTAGAAATGAACGGCACACAATCAGTGTTTATATTTCAGCACTAGAGGGCGCTCCACTACCAGTAATCTCACGGAAACTGACACAAGCTGGCCACATATCCAATATTGGACACATGGACACCATATAGATGCAGATTGTGCCACTAATTAAAATAAAATAAAATAAGGTTTCTAATCAGCTGCATTTACAGTGCACATTTGTCACATAATCAATGGCTGACAGTGTGTGAACCAACCAGTTGACCTTTGTATTTAAAAATTCTCAGTACCTTAATAAACAATTGAAAATTAAGATAAAACTGATTAACCAGAATAATGTGCATGGTAACGACAGCTGTGTTATAGAAAACACATTCTAAACAGAGCGGAGTTGATTGATGAACACTGGAAGGAGAATTGCCCACAAAAAACAGATTCCTTATTTTACTCGAAAGATAAAACATATGCCATTTCTAACAGCTGTGCTTGTATTACACTTTTCTGTTTTGTTGTCAGCACCAGTGCAAATTAGTTATCTAGTTAAATTGAAAAAAAGATACATTTGTCCATCAATTTTAATTAAATATGCTAATTACATTTATGATAAATTGAGGATATTAGAGAGATAGATAGATAGATGATAGATAGATAGATAGATAGATAGATAGATAGATAGATAGATAGATAGATAGATAGATGGTTTAATCAATAGATGGATAGATAGATAGATTAGATAGATAGATAAATAGATAGATAGATAGATAGATAGATAGATAGATAGATAGATAGATAGATAGATAGATAGATAGATTAGAGAGATCTATAAACATAACCTGTGTAAATAATTGCATTATAACTAGAGGTGCACCGAAATGAACATTTTAAAAACGAAACCGAAATGAAAACAAAATGTCGGGCCAAAACCGAAAATGTTTCTTTTCTAAACTGATCTATTTTTCTGCATCACCTGTTATAAATGAACAGGAAGCCTCTATAGTGACAGGGTTATTCACAAAAGGGTGAAGAGTTTGGAGAAGGCAGGAGAGGGGAACGATCTAGGACAACATAGCTGAACTGGAAAGTGAGCTGCATTGGATAATTTTTCCAAATCAGCTATGTTGTCCTAGATTGTTCACTTCTCCTGCCTTCTCCAAACTCTTCACCCTTTTGTGCATAACCCTGTGAGTGTTCCTGTTCATTCATAACGTGTGGATATAGTATGTTTACCATGTCCACAATCATGAATGAACAGGAGGTGATGTAGATCACTTTCCATTCATTCATAAATGGGGACACAGTAAACATACTCTGTCCTCAATTATGCACAAACACTCAGCAATCACTGAGTGTTTGTATTCGCTCTCCTTCCTGACAGCTGTCACAAGAGGCTGAGTGAGCAGTGCGGGGAGCATAGCTCGATCTGACAGCTGACTCCTCCCCTGCACCGCAGGCCTGCCTCCTGTGACAGCACTGGCTGTGTCCGCCCACACGGCTGCTCTCTTGATCTGTGACAGGAGGCTGAGCGGTGTGGGAGGCAGAGACACCGGCCGTTCACAGCGCTCTCCTCCATTTTGCCAAAAGTGCCATTTTCGGGCCGATATGTTTTGGTGGCCGATATATCGGTGCATCCCTTTATAACTAAAGCTGGTGACCCACAGCTCAAATTTTCACCAATTCCTGCTGAAATAGCTGAAATGTGATCCATGGGTCGCCCTGCCGGCACTACCAGTTTCGGCAAAAGTTTATATTTTTGAATCGACTTTTATGGAGGGAGCAAGGTGGAAAATTATCAGCCGAACAGTGTCTGTAGCCAGCAGGTGCAGGCACCGCTCAGGTATTCAACAGCTAAATACTATAGCCAGCAGTAGGTAGTCCTTCATCCAGATTGTTTGGTGTGGATGTACGTTTGGCTTGCCTCTTGTGTGCACTCCCCCGGGCTACATCTGCTCATGAGTTTTTGTTGTGCGCCCATACCGGCTCCCTCAGATCCCTGAATATTTGGATACTATACCCCAATAGCTATTCATTGTTCATAGCATGTTTTCCCTTGCCCAACCATGTTTATTAAGTGCCCTGGTCATTGGGCCTCACTGTGCAACAATGTTACGACTTTGTTCCTTAAAAAAAACATATTGAAAGAAAAATAGTCTATAGCACTTGTAAAACCTGGGGCAAAAGTAGAAGGGTTTGAAGGTGAAATGAAGGTCATGAAGGTGAAATGAGGGTTATGAAGGTAAATTGAAGTTTATGAAGGTTGTGAAATGAAGGTCATGAAAGTGAAATGAGGGTTATGGAGGTGAATTGAAGGTTGTGAAGGTGAACTTAAGGTTGTGAAGGTGAACTTAAGGTTGTGAAGGTGAACTTAAGGTTATGAAGGTGAAATTAAAGTTGTGAAGGTGAATTGAAGGTTATGAAGGTGGAATAATCAAACAAAAGGTTACATGTATTCACTAGAAGGAAAGGAAAAAGTTTAAAATGAATAACAAATTTAATAAAATTTTACTTTTACTTTCCTACAGCCGCGGCATCGGATAGGAGTGGCCATTGGGGACCAAGTCCTAGATCTTAGTGTCATCAGACATCTTTTCAATGGGCCTTTCATGTCAGCACACCAGGCTGTATTTAATGAGGTACAGTATAAAAACTTGTGTTGTCTTTGAGCTGGGACCACCCATGATGAGTGTTGGGGCTTAATTAGCCAGGAAACAATGGAGAAAATGTCATGCGGTAATACTGACCACACCAGGTAGATTTTTCTCAGATTTGAACAGTTACAGATCATATTTAGGCACAGTCTTGCTGGTGTGTGGCCAGTTTTTGATGGTGACACATTGCTTCACCACTGACAACTAATATGAGGATATTTGAAAATGTGGAAAGAAAGTGCTGGACTGATGTAGTTATTCTCTTGGTGTTTCTCATCCAACAGTAGTTAGGTGATGTGAATATGGGTGATCTGGCTGACGGGTGGGCAGCTTCCACAATCCAAAGGATCTCCACAGTATCCTTGGCTTGACAGTGAATACAGTAGATGTAGAAATTGAAGCACCACACAAATTAAAATAGTCCAGATACAACTTTATTCCATTAGGGTCAGGAGACATTCAAGTAGAGTAGCGTCTACTAGCCTCTGGCTACTCTACCTGAATGTTCCTTGACCCTAATGGGTCAACTATTGGTGTCTTGTCTATTTTAAATGGTGTGTGCGTTTCAATTCCTATGCCAACTGTGAACCAATAAAGGGGCATATCTTAACTGACCACAAATGGAAAAGAGTTGAAATAGAGATATTTTATGAAGGGACCAAAGTGCCAATTGAGCCAATGGTATTCCATAGCAAAGAGAGGAGAAAGTCCTACATCAGAACTTTGCTATGAGCCCAGTGATTTGTCATAATGATCATGCTTGCATGTGAACTTGCTTCTTTCGAGGATGCTAGCAAGACATAATGAAGGGAATTTATCAAAACTGGAGCAGACAAAATCTGGAGCAGCTGTGCATGCCAGCCAATCAGCTTTTCTCTTTCATTTTCAAATCTTAACTGAACAAACTGAAGCTGATTGGTTGTCATGCACAGCTGCTCCAGATTTTGTCTGCTCCAGTTTTGATGAATTCCCACAATGTATATTCATGAGACTTGTAGTGTGTCCTATTTTAAAGAAATGTTGCTTTTTTATAGCCAACTCTAAATAATTTTATGGCTCTTGGGCACAAAGCATGGAAGGAAGCCCGTCAAGTTCTTCAAAAGCTACTGGCAGCATCTGAACCCACACTCAGGGACAACAAGGAGCTGCGTGCCAGGTGAGAGGGCTAAGTCCTGTTTAAACTGAGCCCCGGTATGCTGCATCTGTTTGTACAATGTACTAGCGGGCACAGAGGACCTTTGTTTACTTGGGGTCAGTCACCTCAATTACTTTCCTGACAGCCTCCTCCTTGCCTTTTTTCTTCACTGTAAAATCCAATATGAATCACAACTCTGATCGGACTTATGATTAGACTACTGTCTTTATTCTAGAACAATGTCAGCATAAGTTCAATCTGATTCATAGACCCGCTTCCGATTTTGCCAAAAAAATAGAAGTGGAAAAATAGTTTTTATTTCTCACTGGTTGTATGTTTGGGGCTGCAGCAAAAACATGAGGCCCCACGCCTGTGCAGTTTGATCAAAATGTATTTACTTATTATAGATATTTATATAGCGCTAACAATTTACGTAGCACTTTACATCAGTCCCTGCCCTCAAGCAGCTTACAGTCTAAGGTCCCCATTACACACACATGGCTGATTTACATAGGAGCCAGTTAGCCTTCCAGCATGTCTTTGGAGTGTGTTGAAGGAAACTCCACACAAGCACAGGGAGAACATGCAAACAGTGTCCTGACCAGAACTTGAACCAGGGCCCCCAGTGCTGCAAGGTAGAAGTGCTAACCACTACACCACTGTGCTACAGGTTATATAGAGTTCAATGGTAACACATGTAAAAAGGAAGTAAAAGGCACCTGAAACACACTGCACAGGTGTGAACCAAATAGGGCTGCAGCTAACGATGATTTTCATAATCGATTAGTTACCCGATAATTTTTTTCAACTAATCGAATGGTTGTATAAAAAAATCTCTCTCTCGGTGCCAATACCTGAGCAAAGTGGTTGCTAGGTCTTTTACCCACGTTGGGTATCATCAGGTTACCGAATAATATGACTGTATTTTGCACTACCATTTAATCTGTAAGCACTATTTTTTCCTCATGGATTGACTTCCTCTCCCGTTTGCGGCTTCAACAGAACTCCATGTTTGGAACTTGTAGAAATCCACTTGTGGAAACACTGCTTTTATGTAACCTCTGTAGTAATTTGCCCTATTGTCAAGACCTCGATCTAAGCACCGTGTATTATGTTGTACTGAGTTGTCTTTTCTGACGAAACCAATAAAAAATTAATATGGAAAAAAAAATCTCTCTCTCTCACACCAACTAATCGATGATGAGAATAGTTGCCAACTATTCTCATCATCGATTATTATCAATTTAGTTGATTAGTTGTTGCAGCTCTAGAACCAAATGTGAAACATTGCAAATCAGGAAGATGACTTCATACATAGATCTACAAATATAAGGGTGGTAGCACATACTAAGGGTAATTTTGTCATTAGGATGCAATGGTAAGAGTAGCATCTTGCTGCTGCCCTATCAGAACGAAATTTCATGCCCTCGGCTCCTGCTTCCGACAGAGCTCTAGATGAAGCCGAGGATCACAGAAAATAAGTCCCTCTTCAAACAAGTGCGAGAATGCTCAGAGGAATCCCATTGTCTTCAACGCCTACTGATCACATTTGAGCATTCTGTCACTTGTAACCTGATACCTGTAGCGAAAAAGGTACACGGGCTTCTTTTCCAACCAAGTGACAAAAACATTTAAATTGGCTGGAAAAGACCTCAATGTGTATACAGGTACGTCATAGTTATTTGGTGATGAAGGGAAGTCGCTATGTTGCAGCATGGTAGAAACCAATATGATTCTTTATATTGTATGTACATTGGGGGAATCAAAGCAATTGCATCAGTTTTAGCCTCTTAGATCATTTTTTTATGTGCAAATCTGTCTTTTAACATGTGCCCCTGTTTTCACCAGAGCTTACACTACTTTTCCAACTGCACATTTTTTTGCACGTGTTTTCATCTGAGCTTGTTCTGGGCTGTATGAAACTGGAGCATCTTCTTAGAAAACAATCACAACTTAAGAAGTCCCTATGACCACTTCTTCAAGAAGCGACAGTTAAGCTTTTTGCCTGAAGTTACAAGTTACTTCTTTCCTGGAGTCTGTTAAACCTCATTTATCAACAACATTTCACTAGCATCATAAATCTGGTGCAAATATATTCATACAACTTCCAGCAATACTTTATACAGAAATGCAGGATAGTAATGGCTGCTGCTTGGGTCCTCCCGACCGAGGCCCCAGCGCTGCCTCACCGTTTGCTTGCAGGCTGTCCTGCCTCACTCCGATCCCACTGCCGTTCTGCCGTTTGCAAGTGCGGCTGGATGGACGGCGGCCTCCCCCCCACCATCTCTTGTCCTACCTTGCCTGGGTCTGCTGGGGGCCCCCCCCCCCCCCAGACTCAGGCCCCGGTGCAGCTGCACTGGCTGCACTGGCGGTAGTTCCGCCCCTGATGATAACTTCCCCCCATAGTGTAACAAAGCTGCTGTAGAAATGTGTACCAAGGTGAAGTCTCTAGTTCACTACAAGTGTACCATGACTTGTATTTGTACTCTGTGTACTTTGGGCCTGTGTAATGTTTACATTTTGTTTTGTATTAATATACTTATATTCCCCATTTCATTGTTGTTATTTGATTTCAGAGCGTTCGTTCCACAATCTAAGGCTAAACTTCATCTTCCAGCAAATATTGGTATGTAACGCTGACTTTATTTTTTATTCATTTGCAAAGAATATATACAAAACATACAAAAAATAGACATCTAAGGAGATAAAATCAACTCTTTATCAGATTAGTGTGGTCAAATGATGTTTGCATGTGTCCTGTCCTGCCTGAGGGGCTGAAAGAAAAGTACATTGTATGGCCAGTAAGTAGTAAAGGATTTTGAGATGAACAGATTATAACTTTAGAGGCAAGATGAATGAAATAATATGGGCTATTGCCATTATCTGCTACCAGTATTCACTGTTTCTGAAAAAAAAAATGTCAGTGTCCTTACAATGTATACCGAGTATAAATAGCAAATGTGTTCCTATTCTGAACTGCTGTCAGCCTTTTATACTCGAAATAAACACTGTCTGGCCAAAAAAAAGTCACACACTCTAATATTTATTGGAGCGCCTTTAGCTTTGATTACGGCTTGCATTCATTGTGGCAATTGTTTCAATAAGCTTATACAATGTCACATTTATTTCCGTCCAGAATCTTCTCCAGAAAGATTCTCAATGGGGTTAAGGTCTGGACTCCGTGGTGGCAAATCCATGGTTGAAATGATGTGTCATGCTCCCTGAACCCCTCTTTCACAATTTGACAATGTGAGCCTGATGAATCCTGGCATTGTCATCTTGGAATATGCCCAATGTGCCATCGGGAAGAAAAAATCCATTGATGGAAAACCTGGCCATTCAGTATATTCAGCAGACATCTCAACTCTCCCAGATGCTCCGAGAGTCTCCCGCTACTAGATAAAGGCTCCTGGACACCCGAGAGAGAAACATTTTCTACCGGAAAGGTTTTACTCTGCTCTATGCTCTGGTCGCCGTCAGTCAAAAAAAAATGGCATAGGAACTCATAGCTAGATTGCTATTGGCAATTTCAAATTGAAATAGCCAGTAGCAATCTAGCTATGAGTTCCTATGCGGTTTTTTTTTGTCCTGATGGCAGCAACTGTCAGGACACTAAAAAAACAGCAGATAGGAAAGGAAGCATCACCTCCCTGAAATGAGAAGGGCGCCTCCCGGAAATGACTTATTTTAGGTTGGGATCCCTGATTCAGGTAGGCAGCTGACCTCATTTTTGGGGACATAGCATTGCTGAACCTAGACCTGACCAACTGAAGCAACCCCAGATCATAACACTGCCCGAAACCCAAGTGGTGACCTTTATTTTTGGCCAAGCGGTGTAATACAATCTCTCTGCAAAGTTACACTTGGTATGAACTAAATAAACATAAAGAATATGTTGCCAGTGCACCTTAAAGCAGAAGTCTGGGCAGTAATTTTTTATTAACCCTTGCAGTGTGGCTCCCTGCTTGTTAACTGCTTGTTTTTTCTAGGTTAAAAAAAGGTTTTACTCACCCGATCCTCCAAGCCGCTTTGCTCTTAGACCAGTCCCTGGGCCTCTCTCCCCCTCAGCTGCAGCGGTCTAAGGTCCAATTGATCATCACGTTCTATACACAGTGTAGGGACATGAGGATGCTGAGGAACATTCCTAGGCTGCAGTTTAGGGGGAGACGGTATTCAGTGACTGGAGAAACAGGGAGCCGGCTCTGCGGTTCAGGTGAGTATAACTTTTATTTTGTTTTTAGCACTAAGACAAAAACGAGCACTTTACCCTTGCAGTGCAGGGGTGGCCCCACTGCAAGAGTTAAGAACACTTTTGCCTGGAGTTCTTTAATCCTCTGCAAAAAGGAACCGTCTTTATTGACGATCGTTCAGCATGTTATACAACAAAGGGTCCTTTCATCAGGCATAGTGACAAATTGTAACATATTCTTCCATTTGACTGCTTTGGCTTTATCCACCAGTTCCTTCAGCACCTGCACTTGGGTGTATATACCGGTCTGCTGAGCAATGGCTGTATCTCTATTATTTATTCCATCACATATCCCAAAAATAAAAGGATTATTCCTCATTTCGGGACAGTTGGCAAAGCCATGGAAATCATTGCTGCACACCCCATCAGCCAGATGCACATCCAGTTGATGTGTAGTGAAAATATATAGCCAAATATTATACAGTTATTTATTCCAAACTGCGTACAGCTGTATGATCATCATCAGTGCAATGTATGGAAACCGTGCCTTCTATGGAGTAGGGCTTGGGACCCAACAAGGTTATGGTTATACTCTCTTGTATTTAAAACAGAAAATGGCTTTACTTGTGTTCAACTTTTAGAAAAATGTTCTACTCTGATTCAGTTTGAACACCCGGAATTACCACAACTTTGTTTTGTAGGAGATTACACAGATTTCTATTCCTCAAAGGACCATGCTACTAATGTAGGGATTATGTTCAGAGGGAAGGAAAATGCTCTGATGCCAAACTGGTGAGTGTAGGTTACCCTTTGAGGATGTTGTTATAGTTAGGTGCTCAGAGAGGATGCTTTTTGTGTATAGAATAGGGGAACTGTGGCTTGTCTCTGCCCTCATTTATTATGCATATTGTAAACTTGGTGGGAAATAATCTATTATGCATGTTATACACATTCTGGGAACTGACCCCCACACACCCAGTTCGACTCATGTCATGTACCTCCAGACACATATAAGCAAGGCCATCCCTATAATGAGACAGCCAAGCTGGATCTCTTTGGGTCAATTTGGGGGGCCACCCACTCTCTTTCTGGCCAGAGTGTCCCAGGTTGCTTAGAGCCTAGTGTAAGGGCATACACATCTCCCCACCCAGCTCTTGGCAGCCTGGGATTCTCTGACTGGTGTCCCACTCAGCTCCTGGCAACCAGTGATGTCAGTGAGCTGGGCAGGATGCTGGCCAGAGCCACTACCAACACCCCCTGTAACCCCCTACGGCCTCAGGTGGCGAAATGAATAGGGACACCCCTGAATATAAGTAACTGCACCTCTTTGTCATATGGAGTGACTCACACTTCTCTGTTACACAAAGTGCCTTACTTCGATGTGTTGCTTGTTGGTTCTCACAGCTGTGTAAGGCCCCTTTTAGACCAATCAGGTCCCCCTGTTAAGAGTTCAGTACTGTTCCGTTTCGGGGACCTGATCGTAATTCAAGTCCCCCTATTGCACTCAGAGCCTTATGCTTCAATACACTCAGTGCTCCATGCCTCTGTTACATGAATTACAACCTCTCCATCAAGCTTCTCTATTACACGGTGCCATGTGAATTTTATGCAGAGCCTCATGCTTGTGTATTACACACAGTGCTTTATACCTGGATATTACATGCAGTGCCTGTAGACTTTTTGTTACACTTAGGGCCTATTCAGTAGTGCCACATTCCCCAATTACATACATTACAGGCATTAACTCAAGCTCATCTGTTACACAAACTACCTTATGTACTTATGCATTACACAAAGTGACTTTAGCCTGTGTATTGCACAGAGTGTCTCATGCCTCTCCATTACATGCATTGCCTCATGCCTCTCTAACAAGAAGTGGCTTGTGCCTGTATTTTATGCAGTGCCATTATAATCTGTGCCTCATACATCTCCACTACATGCAATGTTATTTACCTTTTACATGCAGTGCCTCATACAATGCTTGCCCATTTTATGCAGTGCCTCATACCTCTTTTACACGCAGTTCTGTAAGCCATATATTGCACACAGTGCTTCATACTTCTATATAACAGGCAGTCTCTATTACATGCAGTGCTTAACATCTACGTATCAATACACAGTGCTTACTCCTTTAATATACCCACTGCCTCACGTTCCTTTACTACTGTACATGGGGTTCCATACACCCCTTTATTATTTGAATTATCCCACACCTCTGCTACATACAGTACCCCACAGTTACTGCCTTATTCTTGTATGTAACATGATTTATGCATGTGCTCTTAGCTATTTATTTTACACAGGTTGCACCTTCCAGTTGGCTATCATGGACGGGCATCTTCTGTTGTGATATCTGGGACACCGATCCGCAGACCAAAGGGGCAAGTTAGGCCAAATGATGGTAAATTATGTTTAATTTCTGTTGAGATATTTTCTGTGTTCTCTATTGTTCATTATTATGCTCACCCATGTTGTGCATGAATGACAGCTCCTGTATTCCTTCACTGAGAAAAAATCAATTCTTATTTCAGACAAACCTCCTATATATGAGGCCAGCAAACTCCTGGATATCGAGTTAGAAATGGTGAGAAATGTTGGCATTTTGTCAAATTGTGGAGACATTAAATGCGCTTTAACTTTAAATGTGCAAGAGATACATTCTTTAATTGCAAAACTAGGAGTTATACCTGTCTGTGGTCCTCTGATCATTTGCCTAAAGTGTATTTCCACTTTTGTAGTGAAATTTGAGAAACCCCTCTATTGTCTGTTATGACTTCCCATTCACACCCGAAAAATATTTGTTTTAAATATTTCTTTCCTTTTAGATGTGTCTTTGGTGAAGGCCTTTGTGCAGATTCCAGGCTACTCTGAGCAGTTTGAAAGTAGAAGGACAAATTAAGGGACAGACTGAGCTTCCTCTCATTTACGTACAATGATCCTAAGTCATATCCTTTAACCCTTTGTTAGGACAGACAGTGTTCAGATCTAGTTTCCAACTGATAATGAGATCTGCCAGCACAGTACAGGCAGGGTTATTCATGGTAAACAAACCAAAGCTAGGTAGGATTTTTAAGCAAGTAAAAAGCACTTAAAAATAGAAGAGGCAATTTTTAATTATTTTTTTAGTTGTGCAACGTAAATGGGAAAATAACTTTATAATAGGTGTTATCCCAAATTTGGCTGCATAAGTGGAAATATGCTTTAAGGCTAATATTAGTTTGGGGGAATTTGAATCACCCAGAAGTAATCATGAAGAGGGATATAAACAGCCCCACTCATAAAAATATTGCACAACTTAGGCTAAGCCTTAAATAAAATCTTAAAGCGTATCTAAACCCATGAACAACAATATAACATATAGGAGCTTATCAGTTTATAGATGTGGTGGCTGCATTTGTCATTTACAGACCCTTTTCCCTTCTTCTTCACCTGGCGATACTGCCAGTAGCATACTACCTGTTCTAGGGTGACAACATTCAATCACTGTACTGTATCTTTGAAGGAGTAGTGTTATCATCCTAGAACAGGAAGTGTATTGGGACTTCATATTACCCCCTCTCCATCTTTAAAACATAGGGTTGTTCTGTAGTTCACAGAGGTGATATGGACAGGGATATTAACACTTCTTGACATAACAGAAGGAGGTAAAAAATGAGAAGTTCCTTGCTAGGGATAAACAGATTTCAGTTCTGTACATGAAAAAAAACAAAATCCTCTGTCTTTTTATTTTACCAGGCTTTCTTCGTAGGCCCAGGAAACAATTTAGGAGAACCAATTCCCATTCAGAAAGCTGAGGAGCATATTTTTGGCATGGTACTAATGAACGATTGGAGTGGTAAGACTGTCAGGAGCTTTATTAATTGCACAGATTTATTAAACATGTATTATTTCCTGTATCAAAGATGACAAAGGATTTTCTCTCGAATATACCACAAGGGTCTCTTTTCAAGGACACTCACTCTTCAAGTGACGGTATTAGCTGTGATAAACAGCACTGATCTTTAATATCTCCTCTCCTGTAGCATTAGCATTGTCTTATCTGCTCAGTACTACAATACTTCTCATAGATCACATCTGCCAGTAAAACTTTCTGACCAGAGGCGTATCTACAACAAATTGCTCCCCTGGCATCCTGCCCAGCTCGTGGCAACCAGTGATGTCAGCTTTTACATTTCATTTGCTGTCTCTGAATAGCAATAAGTTCCACTCTGGGTCCTGGAGCCCAGAAGCTTTGTGGCCATTGGGTGGGATGAAGTCTGGTAGTCAGATCTCATTATTTGTCTCAGCTATCCACAGGCCTTTGACTGATGCTCAGTCTTCCCTCTCTCTCTCATTGCTACTGGGTGAAAAGGCTGAGTGCTGACAGAACACTAAGAAGGTACTAAGGTACCAAAAATGGTGCCTGTTTACTTTAGCAAACCAATTAGGGGCAACTAATTAGTAGCTTAATGAGCAGATTTTTGTTTGTATTTACATGGTAATATAGTCAGGTTGAAAAAAAGACACAAGTACATCAAGTTCAACCAATATAAAAATAAATAAAAATTAAAACCTCCATATACAGAACACTGTACCCATAGTTGATCATATGAACTTGATGTACAAAGACTTCCTAGATTTAAACTGTGTGTGTTTGCTGTCTTGATAATTAAAAGTGCAGAACAAATCTGCTTGGACTGTTCCTGGGTGTCCCTGTTGTATGCATAGTTTACTGCTGCCAATACCAGTTGAGCCTGGTGGTCATGACAGTGGTGTACAATGGTGTGGGACACCAGAAAGGGCACATTAGATGATGTTCCTACAGAAGTCATCTAAAGAAATGTTCATTTCTACCGTGTATTTAATATGCACATTTTCAACTGCCTGTAACACTGTATTTTTCCTCTTAGCTAGAGACATCCAGAAATGGGAATATGTTCCACTTGGACCTTTTTTGAGTAAGAACTTTGGCACCACAATATCTCCATGGGTGGTGCCAATGGAGGCCCTGATGCCGTTTGTGCTTCCCAATCCAATCCAGGTGACTAGAACTAGACAAGCAGCAGAGTTCTCTAGGGGCATGAAATATATGTTAACAATAATAGGATTTTGTTCATTGTCTTTTGATATGCCCATATGGGGATTTAAATGAAATGTAATATACGTAGTGTGTGCTTGCTTTATCTGCTTTTTATACACAGTCTACAAGACACATAATATTACACAATACACAGTATACAATATTATTTCTCCGATGGGAAATGGACTTCCATGTGGAACACACCATGTGACTTTATGGTTAAGCCCTTCCAACTGCTATTCCATTAATAAAACAATCTATGGTTTCTGTCCTTAGCCAGTATTTTCCCTTTTAAAATGCAGTATAGATAGACAGGAGAGCTCTACAATAGGGACACACACAGCAATGAAAACACTTTATTATGGTGGGAAAGATTTTGAATCACTGTCACAGTTTTATTACTCTCTGCGTTTTTGAGGCATTCTTCTAACTTCCTGTTCCAGTGAGATTTTATTTACATTTTGTTACTATTTGTGTCTCCGGGAGGTTCCCCTAACTTCCTGTTTAAAGAAGAACACCGGGCACACATTTTATTAACCCTTGCAGTGGAGCTACCCTCTAGCGCAAGGGTTAACTGCTTTTTTTCTAGGTACGTCAGGGGCGTCAGTGTCGCCACCTCGCGGTGTCGTCATCGTGCATGCGCGATTATGTCATCGCGCATGTACGACCATCTGATTGATGCCTACCTGCCGGCGGCCATCTTGGTGATGGATGTCGGCAGAGAGAGGAGGGGACTTTCACCCAGCTGGATGAGGTATGCCGCCGGGTCCCCTCCTCTCTCCTGATACTGTCGGGCTCTCAGTCCATGACCGAGTGCCCACATTTTTAGAGGAGGGTGACACCAAAATGACTCAGTCATTTTGGTGTCACCCCTGCAATGGTGACACCCATGTGACACCACTGAGGTAAGTTATACTCACTTGATCCTTGGAGCCCACTGGCTCTTGGACTAGTCCCTGGAGTCTCTCTCCTCCTCTGCTGCAGTGGTCTAAGGTCCCTGAGTCATCACGTTCTATGCACAGTGTATAAGACGTGAAGATGCAGAGGGATATATCATCGCCGCAGCGTAGTAGGAGATAGGCTGGTGGGAGTGCTGTCACATGACACAAATGAGCAGTTAACCCTTGCACTGAGTGGGTAGCCCCACTGCAAACGTTAATAAAATTTGTGCCCGGAGTTCTGCTTTAAAGCTGATGTTTGTAGCACTTTTTCAACCCACAGTTAACCCTAATCAGCCCTAATTAAATAATTTCTCCTCCGCGCTTATATATGTCTGCTGATTTTTGTTTTAATTTCTATTTTTTTTTACCATTAAAGCAGTAGTAAACCAAAAAAAAATAATATATCTGTGATCAGGCTGGCTCTTTATTGCAGAAGATGTATGCTTTGTTTCTTCTGCAATAAAACAAACTTAGATGCCTGTTCACAATCTTCCTCAGAAAAGAGCCAGAGGAGATTTACTTGCACTTTAATATTTATAAATTTTTTTTGATTGTTTTCATTTGTTTTGTATGTTAATTTTTTCAATATCACATAAAAAGAAAATGTACAAAGTTTTAGAAAAAGCCTTTTTTAACTAAACTAAAACCTCTATTATGTTTATGCCTTTTTGTCTATAGATTACATAGAAGATAAAATAGTTTTTGCAAGACAATATTACCAAAACAAAATCTTAGTTGGTCCCCCAAAAACCACTGTATGTATTTAAGAGAGGTACAAAAACTATCTCTGAATGAACAGGGTCATAGTGAAAACATGAACATTACTCTGGTACATAAGGGGCATACAGGAACAGGAGCTGAAGTGGTTAAACGCTAGCTTCTTTAAACTTTTTTTGTAGAACTACAAACCCCAGCTATCTTATAAGGTTTTAGCTGGGGAGATGTTTGACTACAATAGCCGCTCAGTGTCTGCAACCCCCTCTGTCAATGCCTACACTGGCTTCCAATAGCCCAAAGAATAAAATTCAAAATGTTAACAACCGCTTACAAAGCCATCCACAACTCTGCCCCCGGCAATATCTCCAACCTTGTCTCAAAGTATCACCCTACCCGTCCCCTCCACTCTTCAATAGACCTCATGCTTTCCAGCTCCCTCATCAACTCCTCCCATGCTCATCTCCAGGACTTCACTAGAGTCTCTCCTATCCTATGGAACTCTCTACCCCAACCTGTCCGTCTATGTCCCACTCTGACTTCCTTTAGGCGATCCCTTAAGACTCATCTCTTCAGGAAAGCCTATCCCACCTCAACCTAACCACTGAACAATCACTTTCTCAAACAATTCATCCCCACACAGCTACCTCCTCATGTATCACTTGACCTTCCCTTTTAGATTGTAAGCCCTCATGGGCAGGGCCCTCCTTACCATCTTTTCTTGAATTGTATTGTGATTGTAATGTCTTCCTTATATTGTAAAGCGCTGCACAAACTGTTGGTGCTAAAGAAATCCTGTATTATAATAATAATAATAATAATAATACAGGGTTAGTAGCAGTTAATAGGGCACTACATTTACACCTCTAGGACAGCCAAGCCAATGCTTCTTACTCAGGGGCATAACTAGAAATCACAGAGCCCCATAGCAAAATGTTGTATGGGGCCCTGTGATTTCTAGTTACGCCCCGTGCAGAGCCCACCTGAGATCCCACACAGTCCACCGGAGAGTGACCCTGCAGAGCCCACCATAGAGTGTCCTTTTATTTACTATATGACACATCATTGGGATTTCTAGTATGGCAGGGAACTTCTGTTTTGTGAGAGAAGACATCTTGTCAGGCAAGGAATGTTCTCCATCCATTGCTCACCTCTCATTGATTTCTGTCCCATGCAGGATCCCGTGCCTTTGCCGTATCTCCAGGATAAGAGTGATTACACATTCAATATTAACTTGTCTGTCAGCCTTCAAGGTAAATTACATTGACTAATGATTGTGTGTTATTGATCATTGTGGAGGTTGAAAGTAAGAATTTAAAGGACCACGCTGAGTTGTCTGCGTCTATATTGCAGCATTTTCTGTTCACATGAAAATGCTTTGCAGATTTAATAGCATAGTACAGAAAACAAATGTAACTTGTAGCCTGTGGCAACTAAATCAGTAAAATGCTGAGACCAGAAGGAAATTGATTTAAGAAATGGTTTTTGAAAAGCTTTACAAATGTGTTTAATAAGAAAATATAGTGCCGAGGAGGCTACTAAAGTTAGGAGGCAAACATACCACATTCTAAAATTGTTCCACACTAAAATTGTATTTCACTCCTTGTAATTTGTAACCTATAACTCTTAAGATAAACTGAAATCCCAGACATATAATATAATCATAAAAGATTTTTATTAGGAATTACTTTCTGTTAGCTACACTAATTATGTACACATTATTTTTGCCAAAACTGTGAAAAATGTGTTTTGTTTTTGTTTTTGCATTTTTTTTATAACAACATAAGAATTTATATATGTACATGTCACATCAAATTAAAACGGAAGATGGAAATTATGGTTAAACATCAAATGAACGAGGAAGATGGAAATTATGGTTAAACATCAAATGAACGAGGAAGATGGAAATTATGGTTAAACATCAAATGAATGAGGAAGATGGAAATTATGGTTAAACAAACACATAGAAAAATGGCAAAATTGCTCCGGTCCCCAGGAACAAAAACTTTTTTTCTGAAGCTGTGTCACTAAGGGGCTAAAATAAAAATGCTGAGCACGTAGAGGGGAGGGAGCGAGCTGGGAGCGGTCGCTACTTTACAGTGGTGATTTGGCCAGTAAATAACTGCACCTTACAGAAGAAGCGGTGGCTTCTTTACCACACACACAGGGACCATGGGGAACACAAGTAGCCACCCCCCAGAAGGAAGGACAGTGTCGGCACCAATTCAGAGATGATATGAGGATCTACAGCCGAGTGATACACAAATAAGACACATTTCTGTTAATAGTTAGGCCTTGTTCACACCAAATGCAGAGCAGAGCAGACCAAATGCATGAGTTTCTGCATACGCAGTGCAGTGGGTTTTGCCGCGTTTTTGATGCGTTTTTTTAGTTTAAAATGGGCTTTCAGTGCGTTCAAGAGCATTTGCATGCATTTTCGATGCGTTTGCATGCGTTCCAGAGCAGGTCCAGAGCAGGTAAAATAGGGCCTGCTGCAGTTTTTTTACCTGCTCTGGAACGGAACGCTGCAATGTAACCTGAAGCTAAAAATACCATTGGAATACATTGGACGCAGTTTTGCTCCGGTCTGTAACTGCTCTGCTCTGCTCCTGGAAAGCGCTTGGTGTGAACAAGGCCAAGGTACTTGAATGGATTTTTAAGATTTAACTCCTGAGTTTAGTGTCTCTTTGGTTGTAAGCCTCAATTCCTCCAGCCCCTAGAGTTAACAAGCAATTAACCCTTGCAGTATGATGGGGGGCAATGCAAGGGTTATTATTTTCTTCCAGCCCAGAGTTCAGCTTTACCATATCACAAGTAATATCTTCTTTACCTTGTTGTTTTGGTTTGTATTTGGACAGTACATGCATGTATGATATTTTTGTTATGGGTGAACACTGGTGAGCAAAATTACCTCCCTGAGTTTTCAGATATTGTACAAAGTCAGCTAATCTACTAACCCTCTATAGAAATAGCATAAAAGTTATGATAATAACCATTTCTTTCATCATTCCAACCAGGAGATTGCATGAGAGAGCCGGTGGCTATCTGCAGATCTAATTTTAAGGTAAGTCACCTATGGACAAGTCTCCAGTAGAGTTTCCATTCCTTGTATCCTATCTGTAACAATACATTCCTTGTCTTGTAGTACATGTATTGGACTATGAAGCAGCAGCTGGCCCATCACACAGTAACTGGCTGCAATGTTCGTCCTGGAGATCTTTTGGCATCAGGAACCATAAGTGGACCGGTAACCCTGAACCATATTATCTAAATATAGTAATTTATAATCACGACATCAGTTATTAAAGAGAACCGAGCATCATTCATATTACTTTAGTGCAGCGTTTCTCAACCTTTTTTCAGTCATGGCACCCTTTAACCACTTCAAGTCCGCGGTGTTAAACCCCCTTCCTATCCAGGCCATTTTTCAGTGTTCAGCGCTGCGGTACTTTGATTGACGTTTATTCCGTCATGCAACGCTGTACTGAAATATATTTTATACCATTTTTTTCCGACGTTCGCAACGATATGTAACATGTGTAGCGCAATTGTCGTTTTCGCATGCTAGCGCCGCGAAAGCGTATTTACATTTATATGTGCGTAAATGTGGGGGTGGGGGACTTAACAATTTGGGGGTTTTTTTAAAACTTTTTTTATGTGACTTTTATTTATTTTTTTACTCTTTTTATGTTTTTTTTACACTTATTGTTATTGCTATTACATAAGGGGATAACAATCCCCCTATATAATAGCAAAGGCACACTGACAGGTCCTCTTTATGGAGACATTAGGGATCTGTAAGACCCCTAATGTCACCTGGGGACCCCAAAAGAAGCTGATGAAGCAGAGATCTGCTTCACCAGCTTCTTCTCTCTGGCTATAGCAGCCAGATGACTGACAGGTGAATGCGGAAGTGATGTAATACACATCACTTCTGCATTCACAGCACAGAGGGATATCAGCAAGGAGGAAGATGCTGACCTCCCTCCCATCTTACCTCCTGACGCCCTCCCGAGCCGGTCCCGTGACGCAAATGGGGCAGCGGATCCCCGGATTGAAGGTGAGGGGTCAGGAGGGGGGGCGGCGGCACTCAAGGGGGGCGAGGGGGGTCACGCAGCCAGCACATACACGCGATCGGTAGGCTATAGAGCCGCCGATCGTGTGTGTATGTGAAACAGCCGGTAACGGTTCTTTGCATTGAACGGGCTTTCTCTGCCCGTGCGCGCGTGAGCAGAAAAAAAATGCCGTCTGAAAACGGCAACCCACAAATACGAGTCCGCCGTCCGTCCGTTTTTATGCAACGGGCGGACGGCAACAGGTTAAAAGTATGTAGAATCTCAATTCACCCCAGTCTAAAATGTAAAAACATTGATGCAAAGATCCATACCAGATCCTTATCTCAGATAGGGATCTGGTATGTATTTTAAGGGAACACTTGGAAAAACAGGTATATTAGGCACCAGAGATTGTTGATCCAGGGAATATCCGATTGCCTTATGGGACCAGGAAGGAATTTTTTCCTCCTGTTGGAGCAAATTGAACTATGCTTAATAGGGTTTCTTTTTGCCTTCCTTTGGATCAACAGTGGGTAACTGGGGGGCATAGCGTTCTGTTTTAGGTTTTTCTTCTTTTTTTTTTTCTTCCTCTTATCTCTATAGGTTGAATTTGATGGACTTATGTCTTTTTTCAACCTAACTAACTATGTAACCCCATGCAAAAAACAAAACAAAGATGGTGCTCCCCCTTTCACATCAGAGTCCCTCTTCATAATCAGGTGTCCCCCTTCATATCAGGTGTCTCCCTTCAAATCAGGAGCCCTCTCCTTTTACATCAGAGCCCCTTTTACATTAGGAGCCCCCTTCACATCAGAAACCCCCCTTCACATCAGAGCCACCCTATTATATCAGGAGCTGCAGCTATGGCAGAGGGTTGGAGGAGGTGTAGGCCTGGATGGAGGAGACCTACTGTCCTTTCAGAATAGATTCCACCCTCTGGTGGAATAGGAGTAGCAGGAGGAAGCTGTTGCCGGGGGAAAAATTAGGAGCCCAGTGGCTGTATGAGCCGCTATTGTGGAAGAGGGTAGGAAGCGCCAACACACCAGCGGTACAGCGGTGTGAGCCAGCGGTGGAGAGCCACTGGGAATGAGGGCGGGGAGGCAGAACTTTCATAAATGAACCCCTTAGTCATGTTACATACAGTCTTCTGTTCTACTTGTACTATCATTAGGTGTTATTATTATGCAGGAGTTATATATGATTGTGCTCTGCCATAGAAGCAAAGTAAAACTGTTGGCTTGCCATGCCCATGCTTTATCGGTTGCTTGTCATGCAATTTATTGGTTGCGGATTACATTTTTTTACTTGAAAGAGACAAATAACTTAATTGACTAATGGAATATCTGGCTATGCTCCTCTCATCTGACACCATTATTTGTCTGATAGGACCCATCAAGCTTTGGCTCAATGCTGGAACTGTCATGGAGAGGCTCTAAGGCAATTGATCTTGGAAATGGTCATACTCGGACGTTCTTGAGGGATGGAGACACTGTTATTATAACAGGTACTGTAGAGGTTCACTCTTTTATGGGTAGTTCTGGTTTCGCCTAGAGCTCTATGATTCTCGAGCAGCAAAATAGAAATGGACACTACAACAATGCTGAGCAAATTAGAACAATACCTGGATTATATTACAACTAACAGAGATTAAGCAAGCAATCACCTACTCCCCCCAAACTCGTATTACAGATACAGAGTTATCAGGAGACTCCTATTTCATATGATTTTGGAGTGATTTAATACAAATTCTGCACAGTGTATACCATGTACACACTCTAAAGAGCTTAAAGCTCACCCCTTGGCAGATTTTTAAAACTACTAATTAGGTCCATTTCACATGGCTGGCATCCATTCTATTCAGCAGGGGATCCATGCGCAGATCCCCTGTTGATCAGAGCAGTATGAAATGGATGTCATCTGTGTCCATTCGGTTTTTCGCACTTGAGGACCCATGTTAGGTCTATGGGGAGTTAGATGTAAGTGGACATGTGTCCCTTTACATCTGATTAGTTCCAATCTGTCGCGATCAGGTCCACCAAAACGGAATTCTGCTCAATTTCTTTTCCCCAAACCTAGATGGAGTCGGAGGGATAATAAGATGTAAAGGGATGCACGGCCATAGAGTTACACTGGGCTTCCAATCAGGCCTGCCTGAAAAACTGACAGGCGGATCTGAACGGCCTGTCCGTGTGAAAAGGGCCTAATAGGTAAAATGCTTCACACATACATGCTCAGACTGAGAGAGGAAGGATCAGCACCAAGAGCCAGTGCTTTGTTTATGAATAATAACTTCTCTTTACCACAGAGATGAATGAGACCTTCCTCCATTCATCAAGCTGTTTCTTTAATAGTAAAGCTTGTTTTCTTTCTACAGGTCACTGCCAAGGAGATGGGTATCGAGTTGGATTTGGAGCGTGCTCAGGAACAATTCTCCCGGCTGTATAAATGTAGACATTCTCGTTGCTACTAAATGATGTACATCTCATATGTTAAAGTGGACCATGCTTGATAATACAAAACTTAAAGGAGAACTATGAGGTGAGTGATTTTCACTCACCTCATAGTTCTAGCCGACCTGTGACAATGAGACTGTCACAGGTCGGCTCAGTAGATCGGGAGGTGAGCGAACACATACCGGCGATCGCTCACCTCTCGATCCTGTCACAGCTCTCTGACTGGTGGAACGGTCGGGGGAGGGGGCGGGTACAGCTGGCTATGCCTTTAGATAGGCAGAGCCAGCTGTCAGCCACGCAGCTGGGCGGATCCCGGCACAATTGTCGGGATCCGCTTCAGCTGCGGAGTCTCAGTACACCACGAGCAGCTGCTCGCGGTATACTGCGGCGTCTCAGTATACCGCGAGCTACAGCTCACGGTATACTGAGCCTAGGGTGACGGGAGGACGCTAGTTTGTGTCCTCCCGTTACCCTAAGGAGAACTATGGGGAAAAGGCTTAACCCCCATAGTTCTCCTTTAAGGGCCAATTCACACCAGCAGCTGCGATACAATGCATGGCCGCTAGTGTGTGTTGCCAGAAAGAGTGCTAATGAGACTGTTTCCTCTTTTTTTTTGTTAGAACTTTATTGAAATGTCAGGAATTACATTTCATTAGGTTCTATGGGCAGAGCATGGTGCATGCAGCACTTTGTTTCAGCCCACGTCACCATGTTGCTTTGGTGTGAGCCTATTCGAAACAAGGCAACTTGCATTGTCTAGCATTGGGGCTGTGCTGCAAAAAAGTGTCCAGCACAGCCTCAATGCATCTTGTGTGAGTGGACCCAATAACATAAAAAAGGGCACAATACCTTGGATCATGTCTTCCTGAAGGTGCTGGTGATGTCTCACTGCTGCCTCCTGGGGAATCTGTGAACTCAAAGTCACACAGGAATATACTCTGCTACTATGTGCTGCTGGAGAGTATTCTTGCAGGATTTAGACGATGGCATGGGTGTTTGGTCCACAAATACAGCCACCTTCTAAGCAGTGTTATCAATGACTCTCAGCAATTCCCAGTGCACCACAATGAATGAAAACTGCCATACCATCGCCATGTGTTGTGCTAGCCAAACTGGATGCAGGAGCAATATTTGATTACATGATGGTGAATGTGCTGCCTTATTGCAACGCATGTTAATGAGTGACCTCTCTCTCTCTCTCTCTAATCTGACAAAAATATGTAAATCTGCAGGTCTTGTAATTTGGGTACCCCTGCCAAACAGCACAGCAAGGTCCTACATGAGCCCTCCCTGCAGACTAAACTAAGTCCACATCTAAAGACCTGCCCCAACTTATTAGACAGTAAAGAAGCAGCAGAACACTGAAAAGGTCACCAGTTTGCTCTCTCCTGTCAGGAAGCTCACAGTGTTAGATGGATATGACTGTGCAATGTACTAGAGCCTGGCTGGCTTAAGTTGTGCCTATCATTCTCTCAGTCCAAATGATGATGTGCAGGGCATTACAGGAAGTGTTCAGTCCTCCTAGGATGCATAGGTATACGGCTGGCTGAAGTTGTGCCTACCATTCACTCAGTCCAGATGATGTGCAGGGCACAACAGGAAGTGCTCAGTCCTCTTAGTAAGATGCATTGGTATACGCACATTTTAAAATTTACACCTATTTGTCATTTTTATTTTATTAAAATGTTGTTTTATGGTTTGTTGGGTTTGTGTGTTCCAGAAATGATTTTTGTGTCATTTTTATTGATAGACATTTCTGTGGTTTTCATGGGAGGCGCAGTATGAACAGTCCCTTCCTTTGATACAGGCCCCATGCCTTTGGATCATATATGGTTTGGAGGAATACTTCACATATATTTCTGTACATGACACATCATGAGAAAACTCATTTTGTTATTTTTCACCTATCTGAGATGCACAAAAAGAGGGCAATACCTGGCAATAAACATGTTTTTTTTTTCAATACACACCCGGAGTGCAGCTTTAACATAGAATTCCAGCTAGACCTTTGCTAGGTTTTTATTGCTGTTTGAAAAGTTTTCCACTTACTTTTGTGTCACTGGGAAAGGAAGTAAGGAGAAATTTTCCGGTGAAGAAGGAGGAAGAAGTAAAGGCACCTTTGATGGTAGAGTGGAGGACTTTTGTTGGTTTTTTTGTTGGAGATTTTCTTAACTCCTGTCACTTCACTGGGAGAGGATATAAGGGGAAATATCCTGATGGAGACAACAATACAAGTCTGACGGATACAATAGAGACCTTTCCACTCAAACAAATTGTATTGTAATATGGGCCGGCACGGTGGCTAGCACTGCTGCCTTGCAGCATTGGGGTTCTTGTTTCTAATCTAAGCCTGGATACTATCTGCATGGAGTTTGCATCTGTAGGGACACTGCCATAAGCAGTGGTGTCCCTATTCTAAATTTAGTACTGCTGGGGTGTAGTCAGCCTCGGCCTGAAGTTGACAGTTCTGCTTTCTGCAGACTTCCCCACACTTCAGGTTATTGCTTACTTCTGCCTGTTGCTGGGGAGTGTCCATGGTAATAGTGTCGGAGGGTCCAATGGCCTGAGGTCTGAATTTTTAAATATTTTCCTGGCCAACCACTAGGAGGCTTATTGACAGTGGTGCATGCTGGGGAAGGGTATAAATGTCCGGGTGACGTTCTGGAAGCTCTCTTGCCTCCCTGGTTCTGCCAGATGTGTGCCTCTGGTTCTGACCTCCCAGGTCTACTGGCTGGAGAGGACACATGTGCCTGTGAAAGGTAGGCTCAAATCTGGGGCCTCTCTTTATACGCCTATAATGATCTTTGACACTTGTTTCGTTGATTAGTTTTACAGTTTGCAGGGCGCTGCACAATGTTATGACTGCATACTTTCAATTTGTGTTCCTTGTTGCGGGGCTTGCATGCCCTATTTCTGTTCTCTTATTGATTGTAACCTTTATGTGAAAACAAAAATTATAAAACCCAAATAAAACCTTTGTGAAAGAAAGCTGGGGCCTAAGGCTTGCACTGCCTGCCCAGAAGTGTTGCCTGGGAGGAATCTGGATAGGAACACTGGGGGTAAATATCTGCTGCAAGAGAAGTGTCCGGAGAAGCTGAGCACAAGCTTGGACCGCGCAGGAGGTCTGGTGGCTTATCTAGTGAGTTAAGTGCTTTACAGTCAAGAGTGCCAGTCTGGCTTAATGATCCATTTACTGTATCAGCTGTAAGTGGGTTTTTCGTAGAATGCGTATTGTTCTTGCTGGTGTCCTTTGCCCTAACATTCTCTCCCTGTAGTTTATTGGCCTGCATAAACTCAATTAACTGATCAAAAGTGACTGGCACCCATCTGTCATGTCTTCACTGCAAGTCAAGAATCCATCCCTGATGTAAAATGCAGACCACCTGACCTCTAGTGGTCTCTAATCCATGGGGTAAGGGACACCCTAGACATGCTAGTAGGTTGATTGGCTCCTGTCTAAATTGGTCCTAGTGGTGTGTACAAATTTGCTATCACATTTAGGATGTGGGCCCCAAAGCCTGTGTAACTGGGGGTTGAAGAAAGACCTGGTGACATCTCTCATAAAACATTTGCCAAGACACTTCTGTAAATAAAAACCCTCAAGTATCCAGTATAAGACATGGTGCACATAAAACTGGCCCATAGAATTGCTGAGAGTTGGACATGTAAACTTTGGCATTGCTTTTAGACAAACTACATTCCCCATAATATTCTATTTTAAAAGATACTCTTGGTTAGAGGCTGGTTTACAAAAATGGGGGTACAGTCCACTATAACCAAAGAGCTCCCTGAATTCCAGCTCTTTTTTTCTGGCGCAGTGTAGGAAATAACACCAAATATCCTGTTTTCTGCTATGGAAAACACTTTCATCTAGTCCAGAAGTCCATTAGCAACAATTAGAACTCAGGAAATGCTCTGTTTTGTGTTCATGATCCACATACCGTTTGATAAATAGTGAACTGAGGATTCACATTTGTTTTGTTCTAGTATTTTCTGCAGCAATCATGATAATGACAAAGCAAGAACATAAAACAGCATTATTGTAAATCTGGATCCTGCCCAGACATTTCTGCCAATACTTCTCATGGTTTGCTGATTTCTTTATTGAATAATTATTGTTCTTGGATCTGTTTCAGTCGGATACACTTGCACTGCACACATATCATCACTAGATGGCAATCCATGTAAAACAGAACAGAAACAGTGACCTGATTTCCATTCGTTAATGCAGAAAATAGTTTTCTGACCACAACTTTTAAATTGACTATCTGGGCAATTTTTTTTATTTTTTTTTAATAAAGTATCCCTACAAAAGCAAAGTTCATGTTTATGTCCCCTGTAGGCACCGACTCTGATAGTCAATTTACAGAAGAGCCAAGGCTTTCTCTCTCTTTTCATTTGTGGCCACAAAGAACCTGTACCTGCCTGATAGGGATGCACTGATGCCCTTTAAATGTTTAAATGGAAGTGGCTGCTTGAGGTCCCCCACTCAGTGCTGATGAGGTCCTGCACAGCTCTCCTGAGATCCTGGAGACATTATGCTGCCACCCTGGAAAAACGTACAAACTGGTCAGTTTGCGGCAGCAGTTCATTGGGTGCAGATGGGTCGGCAGGTTTTTTTTTTTGACGCGTCGGTGACAGTGTGATTGACCTTTGGATTACGTCGGTGAATCCATGTTTGGGATTTTTTTTTTTTTATCAAAGAACTTTTTTTTTTCAATTTAAAGATTTTTTCTAAAATTGTGGTGTGTTAATTTCCATTCTACATTAACCCTTTAGTGAATGAGAGGGGGGGGGAGCCTGGAAAAGCACCCTCCCAATGCCGAGGGCATAT
>NW_017306787.1:773867-827795 GCF_000935625.1 Nanorana parkeri
TCTCTTCCACGGACTGTAAAAGAAAATATATATTTTTTTGTCTAATGTCACTTTGCTGCAATGAAAATTCGTTATACAACCGCTAACGAAATGAACGAATATTCGGATTTCGTTCCGAATCTCGAAGCGCATTGACTTTTGAACCCAAATCTCGAAAAGCAAAATAATGAAAAATCCGAAAAAAAAACTAAACTAAACTAATTTTTTACAGGCACACATGTGTATGTAATACTGCTATTGAGCTGCAATACCTATTTTCCCAGATAAAAAGGAGAGCCCTCCTGAGACCCTCCGTCTGAGATAAAGGACCCACCAGCAGGAGAAACCACAGGGCACAGAATGGGACACCTGAAAAACATGGAAGTGTGCTGGATGGTAAATAGCCTTTGGCAACTGTACATGTATTTATTTCAGATATTTATATAGCCAGGAAAATGATGCAGTGCTTTTACATATTGCACCTTTACATCAGTCCCTGCCCTCAAGGAGCTTACAATCTAAGGTCCCTATCTCACATGCATACATACAAGGGCCAATTTAGACTGGAGCCAATTAACCTTCCAGCATGGCTTTGGAGTGTGGGAGGAAACTGGAGTATCAGGAGAAAACCCACCCAAGCACAGGGAGAACATGCAAACTCCTTGCAGATAGAGTCTTGACCAGAACTCTGTGTTGCAGGACAGAAGTGCTAACTGCTAAGCCACTGTGCTGCCCATAAGCCGATCATAAGCAACAATTCGAAATAGCATCCGCCATAGAGATAAGTAGGAATTCTCTGCTTTTGCAATGGCCCCTTTTTTTTCTAGAAAACACATAATAGGGATGAACCGATACCAGTATTGGTGCCGATATTAGGCATTTTCAAATTCCCCCAATACTTAAAGCCGATACTAGCCCTTTAAATTTTGTAATGGATACGGCTGCCAAGGCATACTACCACCGTAGAAGTGAGCGGTCACCCCCACAGGACTGAGGATTCAGTGAGCATTTCTTATTTCATTTAGACCTTAGAGTAAAACAAGCTCTTAACCCTTGCAGTGCAGGGGTACCCCCATGGAAGGTGCCGCATGTCACTGGATCACACATGTTCAGACCTAGTGTCTGCTAGGCAATACAGTGCACTTCCTAATGGAGGGCCCACCGAGGTAAGAAATACCCCAAAAAACACCAATAAGTCCAACTAAAAATGTGCACCATAGTTCGATTGGCACTGTTGAGTGCACTTGTAAAAGTGGTAATATACTGTATGTGGTTCCCACATATAAATGTTCCTTCCTACTTCCTGAAGTAGAGGCTTTCACTTTTGGCTCTACATTCACTTTAAAGTAATTAATATGCAGTCAGTGGTGTACTATGAAGAACGCTGATCATCTTGGGACCATCATATGCCTTCATTGTTTATTCATTTATTCCTTTCCTTCAGTAAGATCAGGCATCTGTGCAATATCATCAGTACAGTATACAACAAGAACATATGTGAAGTGGGCCGAAAAGTCTGCTTAATTACCTTTGCATAGTGCATAACATTGGGTTTGGCTGTGCTTAGAGACAAGTTCCAGTTAAAGTGTATCTAAACCCAAAAGCAAAAACATTTATATATTCCAGCTTACCAATTATTAGATGTGGTGGCTGCTTTAGTTGTTTTCTGTTGTTATTTTTTTTTTTAAGGCTTTACTTTATTTTCACCTGGTGATCCAGCCAGCAAGTCTGTTATTTTTCAATTTCCTTTAACAGATCAAGCTGTCCAGGAAAAGCGGCAGAGGTTTGAGACAAACCATTTAACACTTACAATAGTCAGCTTTTTTATTTATACATTTTAAACCTTTATCCCAAAAAGAAAACAACAAAAACAAAACCTGTTGCTGTACATACTGTCCAAAGGCACTTGGTCTTCCATAGAGATGAGCCACCCTAAAAAATAAAGAGAAAAAAATTAAAACAACCTAATGCAGCCACCACATTTAAGGATTGGTAAACAGCAACATATTACATTTTAGCTTTTGGGTTTATATAGGCTTTAACTTTGAAAATGCTTAAAAATGCCATTATTATTATTATTATACAGGATTTATATAGCGCCAACAGTTTGCGCAGTGCTTTACAAAATAAAGAAGTTATTACAATCACAATACAATTCAAGACAAGATGGTAAGGAGGGCCCTGCCCGTGAGGGCTTACAATCTAAAAGGGAGGGGCAAGTGATACATGAGGAATCTCTACTATCCTAAGAAAGGCATTGGCTTGTAGAAAATAAAACCGTGGGCATGCCTAGGTACTGTACAAAGCATGGACTCAGGGTTTTACAACGAGAATTCATTTGGATTTAGGTACAAATTGGCATAACTATTGCCCCATAAGTGGTGTGGTATGGGGCATTAATGTGCCCCTGTCTAAAGGGGACAACTGAAAGTTGCCTCTGGTTTTGTACACAGACTTAAAGTGGACTTTGCCATGCAAGGTCCACATATATCATCCTGGAGAAGACTTTACACAGTGGCCCAACTTTCCCATTATCACTACATGATCTTGGTAAAAAAATAATGCAACTCTGGATGGAAATAAATGGTGTGACATTGGATAGGCTTATCAAAATGATTTCATGGTGAATGTGTGCTGTAATCAATGCTAAAGGCACTCCAACAAAATATTAGAGTGTGTGACTATTTCGACCATGTGCACTACAGCGCTCGAACTTTAATCCAGTGGTAGTCATGTGGACAGAAACATGGATGCTCCGTTGTGAGATTGCACCATCGTCCCGTAGTGTACTTTCTTTGGGCAGAGGGAGTGAAACCAGTGAAAATTCACTATCAGATGTTGGCTCAGTATGGTCATAACACCATGAATCAGTGAAAGGCTTATGAAAAACAGCTTACTGCTCTGCACAAGCAACAGCATATGGAGGTTGTGACCCAGTTCTTGAGATGGTATGAAGAGGATGGGAGTATTTTGGAGAGAATTGTCACTGGCAGTGAGATATGGATGCACCAGTACGACCTGGAGAGGATAAGGAAGGAGGTGATCCACGGTCGCAGGTTCGCCTTAAATGATGAAGTAAGGAGCTGCTGGCTTCAGTAGCAGCCAAAAAGCTTTACTGCAGGAATACAGAAGCTAATTGAAAGATACAAGTGCATCATGTTGCATGAGGACTATGTGGAAAAGTGATATGTTCAAGTGCTCACAGTTACTTCTTTTAAAGCTGTTAAATGTATTTTGTCTTTATTTTTTGATCCTCCTATATACATATATAGATACCGTGTTTCCCCGAAAATAAGACACTGTCTTATATTATTTTTTTGGCTTAAAAACCCCCACTAGGTCTTATTTTCGGGATAGGTCTTATTTTTTATTTAATGTACAACAATCCACACTTATTCATGCAAAAAAGTCTACATGTATTCATGTGCAGAAATATGGTGATCAGGGCAACCAGGGGTACCGTACCTTTCCATGAGCAATTTGCTAACCAATCTCTGGCCAGAATGAGCGAAGAGCGCTTTCACTATCGATTCCTCACAGGCAGTTTGCATTTGGTATCACTCCGCCTGTGACAAGAGCCGGCCCTATAAAGGAAGAATCGGCTTATGCAGCTCTGCTCCCTCCGCTGCCGCCTCACTTCCTCTAGCGCTGGCTTCGTTGGCACAGCTGATTCTCTCCCGCCTCTCCCACGGCTATTCAAGTTCCCCCTTATGCCACCACTGGCCCTGGGAATGGTCACAACTAGGTCTTATTTTCGGGGTAGGTCTTATATTTTAGCAAATCCCAAAAATAGTACTAGGTCTTATTTTCGGGTTAGGTCTTATTTTCGGGGAAACAGGGTATATATATTGTACAGAATTTTGGGTGGGACAGAGCCTCCCTCCCTGACTACAGCCAGTTCTGGTAATGAAAGGGTTAACCCACCAGCCAGAGGGTAAAAGGAACAGGAAGCCTGTCAGTCAGTGTCTGTGAGGATTGTTTGGAGCAGGACACGTGGCTATGTGTGTTAAGCTGTAGAATACAGTCTATACTGGAGCCCTCTGTGAGCAGGCTGGGACTCTAACCCTGAGGCTGGGACCCTAACCCTGAGGTGGGACTTAGTATACAGGCGCTGAGCCGAATCTTGTATTTTCTTGTATTTGCTGACAATAAGCCCTGTTGATTTGGTCATTCTGCTGAGCAGGGAGGAAAGAAAGCAGGGATGCGCCGCTGTATCGGCAGAAAAATTGCACTTTTGGCATTCGAACGATATTTCGGTGCATCCCTAATATTTACAGCAATGCCGAATGGCACAGGCTATAGAGAACTACACATCCCAGCAATACTTTATATGACAATAGCATTTCTGTATAAAGTACTGCTGAGAATTGTAGTCCTCTATAGAGGACTACATAGAGGGTGCCATTCTGCATTGCTGCAACAGTACTTTATATAACATTAGGCTACAAATAATTATTATTTTAATGAATTATTTACCCTTACGTCTTCTATATTCAGCTGTTTCCTGTGTGTGTTCTGTTTGCTGGGTCCTCACTGCCATCCGAGGCCCCATGAAGTGCCTGCAGGGCGATCTTCAGTGCTTCCTTGTTCCGCGGCTCCCTCCTCACAGCAGCTGGTGGGCCCCATACTATCTTGGCCAGCGGACGCCCCCCCCATTTCAGAGCGTCGTGGGGCGGCAGTGGCGTAACCAGAGTAATGCACATCACTTCCGGGTCCAATGATCGGAGGAGAGATCTCTCTCTCTCTCTGATCATTGCGGGGAGACCCACAGAGCCGCCCCCGCACAGGGATAACGGTGCCCAGGGAAGCCAACAGCCAGCGGCCGTGGGTTGCGGGCGCCGCACGGTACAAACGATCCGGCGGCTGTACAAACACCAGATCACTTGTAAGTTATACAGCAATTGCCTGCTGTTAAAAGCGGTACCAAGAGCACGGCTGCCAAAGGTGGATCGGATCAGGTGAGTATAAAATAAAAAAAAAAAATTATTTTATGTTCCCGGGACATTTAAAAATGATTTATGGCGGCTGGCAACTGTGCTGGGCCCCCCCAGGCTGAGGCACCGGTGCTGCCGCACCGGCTGGAGTTCCGCCACTGATATCAGTATATATCCTTCGCGTGCATGATTTTTGGTTCTGGTAGTGCAGGTACCAATGTATGGTGCAGCTATGCTGCCGAAACCTTATATCCATATAATACCATCTAGCATTCTCATGATGCTTGCATGGTGATACAGAGTGCACATTTTGTGACCTCTACATTAATTCAGAAACCAGCGTAAAGTAAGAGGAAGCATTTCTATGTTTTCCGTATGTCACAAGTCACATGACAAAGGACCACAAGTGAAATCCAGGAATGATTCTCCTTATGGTTTTGCAAATTGCAATGTGAACAGATCTGAGGAAGTACCTAGTCAGGGAAAACTCTGACTATTGGCTGATAGGATGCACAATAAGGCAACATGACCCTTAGGCCACAAATAGGGCACCCATCCCATATAATCCCCTGACCACTTACATTTCTCTACTCCGTGATTAGATAGCGAATGTAAAGCAGCTCACTGAGAAGGTCATTTCCACGCCTTCTCCTTCAATTAGAAAGCTCAGGGTACTGAGCAGTGCAGTACAGCCTGATTGACTTACATTGCTAACTTTCCTCTTTCAGTCTTAATGCTGGACAGGGGATTATATGAGACTAGTACAAATACAGGTTGACGTTCTATTTAAAACACATTTAAGCACTTTGTAATGAATATGTAAATGGATTAAATGTAAGTCTTTTATATCTGCCTACGCTTACACTTTCAATGCTATTGAACAGCGAGGGTCAAGGAGTTGTTTAGAGAGCGCAGAATATGTACAGCAGGATATAGCACAGAAAGTAATCTTAGAATTACATAGTTTATACTCGTACAGCTGTTAAACATTTATTAAAGACAATTTGTGTAATGCTCACAAAAGTACTCTAAAGTCCATAATCTGCAATAACTCCTAAAATACTTGAGACTATTTTAAGGACAAATTATCATTTTATTTGACAAATGGCAGCTTATAAACTCATAGAAATGAACAAATACCAAGTACCATACTATATACTGTATAGTATGGTATATAAGGGTAATACAAAATGTAAAATCCAAACATACTTAGCTGAGTTTAAAGGTGAACTCCTTTCAGCTATAAACAAAATGTCTGTCTGTCGTGTAACTGACAGCTCCAACCCCCACTTACATTCAGGAACCAAAGTGGTTGCCAATCATGGGATTACTTTGTCAGCTATGGTATGGTATGGCGATCATATGCAGGGTGATCATACATATGCAAGTTTGTTGCTAAAGAGCTTTCAGCTTGGAGATGCCACTGCAGCAGGCAAATGGTGCAACAGTGTTCCACTGTTTAGTACTGAAATTATAAGATACAATTACAGTATCAATTAATTACAAAAAAAATACAAAATTTCTTTACATTTTTGTCCTTTTGTCAGTCTTTAATAATAATGATAATAATAATAATAATAAAAAAATAAGAACCATAGGCAGGGAATTTATTAAACCAGTGTACCTATTACCAGCCTTATATGTTCTCAGAAGAGAAATACAAAAAGTACTCAGTTGAACTGATGCTGCTTATTTTGGCCTGGAAAGCTAGGCTGCAATGACGTTTTTATGTGACTCCATTATGTTTATAATTAATGGAAGGAACTAAGTTAGGAGTTCACAAAATTAATAGCAGACATAAAATTGGAAACACAGTAGGAAATGGACAGATAACATCTAAATGCAGTGGCATAACCAAAGAGGCTAATATATAGCCATACAACAATAGGAAGAGGATATCCAGGAGGGAAAGAGATGCTATAGCTTTTCAGTAGTTGCCAGGAGACTAAAGAGAAAGATGGTCCATTAAAGAACTATCCCGTCTAATGAGGAAATCTAAAGGGACCAAAAAGTGTCATGTTTATCATAATGATTTCTTATGGAGAGCCTTTCAGGGCCCCTATATGACATCTAATGATTTAGGTTTTTAGGACTACCATAGGGAGTGATAATAAGCACATTGTGCTAGTCGAAGAAAGGTTTTAGTGATTTTCCAGCTACATAACTTACACAGGGCTGGTTTCATCACTACCGGAAGGGCAATGGGTGAGTAAATGAAAGGTGAGTATGCGCTGCTGGGGAGGGCAGTATTAAAGTAAACCTGTTGCTTTGCCTTGCATGGCAACATTTTTAATATAACATATCCAAAACCCCATTAGCATTATGTTTATGAATGCTTTGTTTTTCTGCTTTTGGGCACCGGTTAATACAGAGCACAAATCACAGTTTTTAAAATGAGAAGCAATGCATATATTATTTAGAGGCAATCGTTAGCTGCTAGTTTATTGTGCTATACAAGCTTTGTACAATTCTACAGCCTCTTCTTGGTGATTAGGTTGTATTTATTATTTCTGATAGGAAATCATAAGAAACATTTCTTATTGGACACTGTGGAACTGACAGGAAACATCAAAGAAAAGACAACGTGTAACAGTAAAATTAGATGGCTGTAAAATGATTTGGCTGGTTGCACCAATTTAATAAAATGATCAACCTACTGACCATTAAGAGTGGTATTTAAGTTATAGGTGGAGACTGGTGGGCTGAGCCATGTGCTGGCTTCTGTGCAACTCCGGTGAAATATCTCTACGCTATGTCTTTGCTGTTTTGCTCACCTTGGAGCTTCATCCATCTTCTACAATATGGGGGTTCTTACCAAAATATTTGATGAATTAACAATCTAACAGAAAGTGTGGATGGTCACTCTCCACGATGTAATAAAAAATGAAATATTAGGCTTGGGTGGACTGACCTTTGATAGATTTAGGGTGTATAAAATAATATGGCTGAGTATGGGCCTTCTGATAGCTAAGAGATTTCTTCTCAGACATGGTACTGTATGGGTCCTATCCTTTTTGGATCAGGAAATGATGGACCTGTAATATCACATCCCCTCTTTCCTCTGGAAAATGCACATGAACAAAGCAGTGTGGAGTTGGGTCTTTTTCTGTCCTCAGGAGAATCCGTTACCCTGCACTGAGACTGCCGATGTGCACAATAACAATCACTTCTTTGCAGAGCCGTAGGTAATTTTTTTTCCGAGGGGGGGGGTTCAGCTTCCTCAAATTATAAGACTTTATCTACGAGACACACCAAGGTTTGAATAAATATACCAGCCATATCCTTCCTAAACCAATCCTTTACCTTGAGCAATACCTTTTTTGTTGTTTGACACCATATGGATAAAAACCATGTTTTTAAAAGACTTATAATTGGTACCTACCCACTGCAAATTTTCACTGAGTATTTTCAAAACATACATAGTAAAAAATATGCAGCAGGCGCCAAGTAAAAGTCCATTTAAAATAAAAGAAAGTGGGAGGAGTGTACTCCTCTTAGCCATTTCTACAGCCCGCTATTAGCTGAGAGATGGCAAAGCCTCGCCGGAGTTGTCGGGATCAGCTGTACCCGCCCCCTCCTCCTCCAAGTGCTGTCAGTCACGCGCTCGCGAGTGGTGCCGCTGTCTGCTGACAGCGGAGCAGCTCGGGATCATGCTGAGAGCCGTTACTAGTGGCTCTCAGCCAGGGATCACAATGTGATCGGTGGAGTTCAGTGTGACCTCCGCTGATGACACTGTAAGCAAACAGCTAAGTACAGGGCTCAAAATTTCAAATCCTGAGCTACTAGCCAGGCCTTAAGAGTCACCAGCCACCAGTTGCCCCACTTAACCCTTACCCTGCCCCGGCCTTAACTCCGCCCCTAAACACACCCTCTTAAATAATCTTATGATAATTCTTATTTTATGATAGTTGCCGCTTGTAAACGGCAGATTAGGGATTCCTGCTGCAGGAAAACGCAAGTTCCTGACACAGGAATGTCTAATCACACCTGAAATATACTGTAGGTGTGAATGGGGCCTAATATACACATACACTAAAGGTGTCCATACACCTGCTGATTATCGTACGATAATCGCAGGTAATCCCTTGATCGTACGATAATCGGCAGGTGTATGGGCAGCGTGCGACCGCTTCTATTGTAAGGTCGTACGACTTTCGTCTTCCAAGCACGCTGGAAAACCTGCCAAAAATCGAACGATTTTTGGCGGGTAGGTGGCGTGGTCGGAAGACGAATGCCGCACCGGCCGGAGTGCGCAAGCGCACACTGCCCACTCAGCACTGCAATCATCGGAAGCCCTCCCCTCAGCGTACAAGATTTTAATGACCTTACAACCATCGCATAACACGTAGTATACACTTATTGGGATTTTTTTTTTACCAACAGCAATTAGCAGAATAAATGTTTGTCCTAACTTCATAATGAAATTTGATTTTATTTGATATTTTTTATAACAGAAAGTAGAAAATATCATGTTTTTGCCAGAATTTGTGGTCTTTTCTCACTTCTATAAAAAATATATATATATAAATAACCCAGCGCCGATCAAATACCCCCAAAAGAAGGCTCTATTTGTGTAAAAAAATAAACCTGTGGGGCTGAAGGGGTTAATGTCTGCTGATCCAAAACAATAACAGGTACTGCAGGCAAGCATGGCTGATAACATAGAAAAATGTATAAAATACAATCAATCTCAGCTTCTGCACAAAGGTAAGTTTAGTGGCTCTTTATTGCGTATACAGCGGTCATGTAGACAACCCTGTAGGATGTAGTGTAGATGTGCCTCTCGCAATCACTGGACATGTGACAATAATGCTGGACATTTCTGCTTGATAACCACTTAGGGGTCAAGGGTATTGTTGTCAATCACTGCCTTAAGCACTGCTCAAATGCATGTGTTCCAATGCAAAAAAGAAAGGCTGGGTTTGATCTGCTTAGCTTGCAATGCAAACACAATAGAACCTACTGGGTCCAAAGAAAGCAACACAAAACAGGTCATATACACCCACAGGACTGTCATCCACACTGCACCATTAAAGGAAATGGGCATCTGGTGACCTGCATTTTATGTGTGCTTCATGACATGACAAAATTATCAATTCATCTAATAACATTATTGTATTAACCAGCAATTCTGTATTCAAATCTTGCAGATTTATTTAAGAGCAATGATAATAAGTAAAGTGAAGCAATGGTGACAGATTGTGCATAGTTCTGAAGGGGTTGTGGGGAAGAGGCCCTTGTCCTCATCCCCATGTTGAGGGCATGTGGCCTGGTATGGTGCAGGAGGGAGGGGCGCACACTCATCCCTCCCTTTCCTGCTCTGCAAGGCTGCTGGGGAGATTAAGGATCTGGTAAGGGATTTTAGGGGGGACCCCACTTTGTTTCAATTTTTTTGGCCTTGGGGTCCCCCTAAAATTCCTACCAGACCTAAAGGGTCTGGTATGAATTGGGGGAGAACTTCACACTGTTTTTTTTCCATTGTTTCTGTGGACTGTCAAAAGTAAAACAATTTTTTTAACCACTTGAAGACCGCGGTGTTTCACCCCCTTCCTGGCCAGGCCATTTTTCAGTGTTCAGCGCTGCGGTACTTTGGCTGACGTTTATTCCGTCATGCAACGCTGTACTGAAATGAATTTTATACCATTTTTTGTTGACAGATAGAGCTTTCTTTTGGTGGTATTTAATCACCGCTGGGGTTTTTATTTTTTACTATATAACAAAAAAAGTACCCTAAATTTTGTAAAAAAACATGTTTCCCTATAAAATGTTATGAAACATTTATTTTCACCCCAATTTTTTGGTATAATATAAAAGACGGGGTCACGTCGGGTAAATAGACACTAAATATGTCAACCTTTAACATTGCGCTGTCACTGCTAGCTCCACCCAATCGGTTTCTATTTTATTTTTTCTACTTTTTAACTGTTTTTCTATTCTGCTCGGTACCACAGAGGTACCGGGCAGAATAGCTGAGCCGAATGCCGCTCGCCGGCATTCGGCTATTCACTCACTGCTGTTCGGCATCTATGAGAATAGGCTAAACAGCAGCTAGTAGCCTGCCGGAGGTTCGGCTCAGCTGATCCAGATGTTGGATCGGCTGAGTCGAACTCCTTTTGCACTTTGGGTCGGCCGAAACATGATGAGCATGTTTGGCCGACCCGAAGCCAGCCACAGCAAGGTGATGTACGGCTGATTTCAGTCTGTGTGCGGCTGAAATCAGCCGTACAAGTCTGAAGTGAATAGCCAGAGTCTGTGCGAGTGCACACTGCTGCATTTACTTACCTTGTGTCTCTCCTCGTCTCAGACATTTCAGATGTTCGAACAGGAGCGCGCAGCGACGAAAACAAGTAAGTTTAAACCTGTTTTGAAAAAAATTATTTGTTTTTGTTTTTACATTTTTGTATATATCTACTGCTTGCTAGCAAAAAACACTGAGGGTTAAATGACCCTTTAACTCTAAATTTAACGAAAAATGTGGATATGTCTGAATCCGAATAACGAAATGAATTGACTTTCGGACCCGATTTCCAAGTAACGAAATTTGGCACGCTGTACAGTCAGTTTGCACAGTCTACTAAATTTAGGTTGACTGTTACAAAAATGTAAATATCTTGCAAACAAATTGGAGGTCAAAGAATAGAATGTAAAATGTGTGCCCAGCATTACCATCTGGAATATCTAACAAAAAATGTTCCTATTCATACAACCTGGCCCTGATCTGGACAGACCATGAGAAATTCACTATTCATTCCGCAGTTTACCCTTACATGGTAAGGCATGAAAGATTCATAATCAACAAGTGGATTTAGATGTGTTTGGGTTAATCATAGGTCTATACTCAGACAAAAAGGTAAAAAATATAAATTACAAAGGCAGACTTGGTTGGTCATATGATCTTTTTCTGCCATCACTCTTCTACGTTTCTAGTTCTTTTTTCCATTGCTGAGCTCAGACATAAAAAAAAATTTAATTTAAAACTCAAAATTGTTGAAAGTGTCTGCTGCACACCATACAGCACTGTGACCAATGTAGATAACATAGGTGCTCAAAGTTACCCCCATGGATGGCACTGTGCAGAACCTCAGAGATATAAAGATGGGTCACCAGCACTCCAAAATGCAAAGAATATATTGTTTATTGCAAATATTATTATTATTATTATACAGGATTTATATAGCGCCAACAGTTTGCGCAGTGCTTTGCAATATAAGGAAGACATTACAATCACAATACAATTCAAGACAAGATGGTAAGGAGGGCCCTGCCCTTGAGGGCTTACAATCTAAAAGGGAGGGGGAAGTGATACATGAGGAGGTAGCTGTGTGGGGATGAATTGTTTGAGAATGTGATGGTTGAGCGGTCAGGTTAAGGTGGGATAGGCTTCCCTGAAGAGATGAGTCTTATCACATACAGTAGGTCAAAACTGCCACCATTTTAGGGCCACTCAGAGTCCCTTCCTCAAGGCGACACAGAGACGTGGCTACTACTAAGGGACCCTACGCAGTGACTGGTTTTATTACAGGAAGCTCCTGCACAGGCAATCTGCAAATTTTTTTCATGCTAGCTTAGTGCACAGATCTGGAAGAATGCACACATGACACCAATATTCAACTAAGAATACACATGACACTTGTACTGAGATAATGTTTTTTTGGCCTGGAGTTCAGCTATAACAACACTTCAAATTGTGTCCATTCAGTTCTCATAAACATATGTTTGGTAAACAGATAGAATGTTCTTTTATGTTTCCGCAGTCGTCATCTCTTGTACATGATGTCTCTGCACAGACAGAGTTTTTGTTGCAGGATGTCAGAGGTTTAATTTAGCAGCCTGTAGTATTTGCTCATCATATCATCTGTGTCCAAGGACTGGCAGTAATCCTGTCACTGGTATGCCCAATGGAATGATCCATCATAATGATATAAGGCTGAAGTATTTTAAAAAGGTTCCCAGGAGGCACTTGGAAGATGTGAGGAAATGTTCCAACAGCATCTGATATCTCCATCTAGTAAACGTCTTCCATGATTGACAAAGCCTAGTGACCACACCATGGCTATGACTGTAATGTAGTGTCATGTGAATATACAACTTTTCATCCTAGCCAACACCTGCTCCTCAAAGGCAAACTATCACTGTTAAAGCTTTGGAGACCAAGAATCAAAGTAAAATAGTGTATACTGTATTTCAGGGCCTCATTTTACTGATAGGCTTGACATTGTAAAGTCTCATTTCCCCATGTACAGCCAGAATCAGTACTTGTGAGGCCCATGCTTTTTGAGGACAGTCTGAAATTTGCAGGCCTTTCTCTGGCTACAAAATATCCATGTATCTAAAAAGGCAAATCTGTTCCACAATTATTCTTCTGGGCTGACTTTTCATAAACTTTGCACACTGCAGAAACCAGGGTGCCTGAGCTACCGCATCATCTACCTAACATGTGAAGCACAGGAAAGAGCCTCATTTGGTGTTGGGAGCTTTCCTGGTTCAGGCCTACTCAGCTTTTTTAAATTGAGGAGGAGAAGTGGCCACACAAAGGTTCTATTGGACCTAAAAATCTCTACAGTTTTCCAACTCCAACTGCAGAAGGCCAACAGCCAATACATATGAATTTAAATGGCTGAATCTTCATTTAGAATGAATGATTGATTGGCAAATGTATGAGGCCTTTGGATTTAGTTGATTGAGTGGTGTTCTCCATATGTTAGAATCTAAAATCAGAATAATTTAGTTCATGTTTTTTGGTATCTAAGGCTCGCCATCTGCTAAATCACTGCGTAAATCATTTTTTTAACCATGCAGTACAAGTGAAGTGCTCACCCAATCTGTCAGTTACATAGCTAGTTATTTTGAAGGTATTCCTTGATAAATTGCATAACAGTAGAACCCATTACGGCTTACATCATGCAAATAAGTAGTTCAAATGAGATGTTTTACTTTAAATACAAATTAAATAAATAACATGTTTTCAAAAACACATGGCCTTAAAATGTATTCAAATGTATTCTGTACCATAAAGGGCAGGTCCACCGAAAGGAGATATTTTTGTTATAGTTGGAGTCTGGTGGGCTGAGTCACAATAATGAGATCCTTCCTCCAAAATTCCTTACTTTTTTTTTTGATAACCTGGGATTTTTGGGTGTTTTGTAATTCCCTATTTTCCAACTTTGTCTGTAGTCTATAATTTGAAATAAATACATAATCTAGTAGGAATAGAGGAATGTCCTCCTAATGGCCGCAACACAGGGACGGACTGGGTCAGGGGGCCTCTCTCAGAGGCGGCTCTCTAATTAGGCAAATTAGACAGTCGCCTAAGGCTCCGTGTTTCCAAGGGCCACGCGGCTGCCTAATTTGCCTAACACATTACCTCAGTCAGTTTTGAAGTGCGCAGACAGCATTAGGAACCCCATCACATCCAAGAGTGCATCGCAGCCGCCGAACATCTCATCTCATCATGAGATATAGCCGATTATAGCCTGTGCAGAGAAACCTCTGACAATCTGTGAATTTCCATCCCCCATGCCGTCTACTCATCCCTCCACGCTCCGCTTCTGATGTCAGCTGCTGTCGTCCCCATTCCAGCAGCTGGCAGCAATAGACAGCCTGTTATTGGCTCTTTTAAATTGCAGTAGCCAATAACAGGCTGGCTATTGCACCCGCCCACTGCCTGCTATCAATCAGCAGAGGAGGACCTGATAGAGAAATTTCTCCTTCAGGTCTCTCCTCTGCTGATTAACAGCAGGCAATGGGTGGGTGCAATAACCAGCCTGTTATTGGATATTGCAATTTAATATATCCAATAGCAGGCTAGCTATTTCTCCCAGCAATAAAGTAAAAAAATAAAAAAAGTTTAAAAAAATAAAGTTAAATAAACTAAAATTAAAAATACAAACAAATGTTAAAAGTTTAAAAAAAAATGTCTGTAATAAATCAATTTAATATTATCATCTTGGCTGTGTGTCTGTCCTTATCATGATAAATATTTCTACATATACAGTATTTTAATATTAAACTGTACACTAAGTTCAAAATATGCCTGTTGAAGAACCATGCCCATTTTAAACCAATGCTCCCACCCCTAATAAAAAATGTATTCTCTGCCCACACTGGCTTGCTGGGCAAAGCAAAAAAGGTGTCCCTGGAAATGTTTTTGAAATATTGGCAACTATGTCATAAGAACAATTGAGTATAGCTGCAGACAATGGGCGAGCACACAGCAGTGACCAGGGATTCCTCCGCTACCGGTGTTCTATAATGTTTGTCGAAAGCTTGTCTTTTGAATATTATGTTAGTCCAATAAGGAAGGCATCATTACATTCTGCAATACTACTACATCTATCTTGAAAATCATTTGTATATACTCCCAGAGGTTGGCGGATGGATCCACAGTACACACCGAAGGGTGCTGGCATCCAACACATCTGGAAGCGTTGTCCATGTGAAGATTGTTTGGTCAGCTTTGCTGTAGAAGAGAACCACGATTCCATGAACAGATAAGTGTCTTCTTTGGCAGGATCTCTTCATTTTCAGTGACAGGGTTGCTCTAAAGATGGGCAGAACCATGAAAATCATTTTTTTATACTCCCAGAGGTTGATGGGAGGAACCACATCACACACCAAGGGGTGCCAGCATCCAACACATCTGAGAGTGTTTTCAATGTGAAGATTCTCTGGCTGGCTTTGCTTTAGAAAAGAGCCAAGAGTCCAAGAACAGGTGAGTGTCTTCTTTCGAAGAATCTGTTCATTTTCAGTGACAGGGTTGCTTTAAAGATGGGCGGAGGCATGCAAATCATTCCTTTATACCTCTGGGCCAATAATCTGCACAGATTCAGCCTAATCTTATAGAGCCATTAATTCCAACCCCATATGGCTATTCCAAACTGCTGCACAGCAATAACCTTTCACAATTTCCTCCCACTTTAATACATCACGCAGTGTCTCTGCCATGATAATCTAGCCACTGCAACTGATTTATTGGTTGCTGTATTTATTCTGTTTTGTGGAACAATAAACTTAAGAGTTTCCCCTCATATTAATAAATTAGAATAAACAGTTAAATGCGTCTGCCATATGTTTCCCTGAACATTTGCTGAATGCAAAAACAATACAATCATCACAATATAATATTGTAAATGTAACATGTATTGCACATAATTCTTCTACAGGGCAAATAACCGAGATGCTTCATACCAGAGACCAGAGAAGTATCATTGATATGGAACTCTTCCATCATGACAGGTCTATAAAAAGAGAACGGACCACGTAATGTTTTCTAAATGAATGTATATGTAAATCTGAGGTATAAAGCAGAGCGGAACCATCTGTTATCGTATTAAGGGTTGAACAGCGGGGTGATAAAGTGTGCTGCCTGCGCCACAACAACTCTTGTAATCATGTTGACATCGTCGGAATTTGGTTTCCACGGGCCAGAGTCACCGTGCTGGGGATGTGACGCGGTTGTGGGATAGAATGGGACAAGTAATGAATGGTGATTTTATTCTGGGTGAATATTGGAAGTGACATTAAGTGAGACATGGAAAATAACTCATTCCTTCCCCATGAAGCTGAGAGATTGTAAGGCTGATTATCGATATTACAGTTCATGGAAGACTTTCATCAAACATTAGTGCAGTCAGATTCAGGAAAACTGAAGAAAAGAAAATGAAAACAAATCCAGGGTTGACCATGGTGACCAATCAGATTTCATGTTTAGCTTTTTCATAAAACGATTGTTTGCTATGACAAGAGCCATGACTCCAATGTTGTACTCGGGGTCTTCCCTATAATGAGGCAGTCTGAGCTGGTTGCCTCAGAAGGCATCTCATTGGGGGGCAGCCGGGTGTGGTGGGTGGGGGGCAGAGGGGCAGCCACAGCAACCCGAGACACTCTGTCAGGCATCCTACCCAATTCACTGATATCACTGGTTGCCAGGAGCTGAGCGGGACTGGTTTACATCCTGTAGAGCTCCTGGTAACCAGTGACGTCAGTGAGCTGGGCGGGTTGCCGAGCAGAAGCCACTGACAGTGCGGTCCGGCTTCTTCCCCCTTTCTAGAACGACATCGCCTCAAGCAGTGAATCCCTTAGAGACAGCCCTGGTTGTACTCGTGTTGTTTTCTCTATTATGTATGGATTAGCTCCACTGGCATTGCATTACCTTTTGATTCCAATGTTATTATTTAATATTAAGTTCTTATGTTGTTATTCTATGTTATTATTTTTTATAATTCAAGATCAATGTGTGTTGTAAAGTAGCCACCACTCCAAGATCACTCCAAGACCACTCCTGGGATGGACTACGATCTCACGTTTGGTTTACTAATGTGTATTGAGATTGTGGTCCATCACAGGAGCGAGCTTGGAGCGGGGGCTACTTTACAACACACAGGGACCATGGGGAAGAAAAGTAGTCACCCTCCAGAAGGAAGGACAGTGTCAGCACCAATTCAGAGATGATTTGGGGATCTACAGCCGAGTGATACACAAATAAGAGACATTTCTGTTACTTGTTAAAGTACTTGAATGTATTTTAAAGATTTAACTCCTGAGTTTATTTAATCAGTGCGCGTTTTGGTCTAGGGAGGAAAATAACAAAGTTATCCTCGGAGCCAGCTGGCTGATAAACAAGTCCCTGGAGCCACTCTCTTCCTATGCTCCAAAGTAGGTATGTCCCTCGCATAGAACGTGATGACTCGAGGGCCTTAGACCACTGAAACAGAGGGGGAGTGAGGCTGGAAGGACTGGTCTAAGAGCAAGCCAGCTCGAAGGAACGGGTGGGTATAACGTTTTATTTTTCCTCCCTAGACCAAAATAAGCTATTAAACCTTGGGGGTAGTGCCAGGTTTAATGAAAGTTTTGCCCGGTTCTTCTGTAATCATCCCCAAACTCACCAGTATGCACCGCAACTGTCATCTATATCTACAAACAGTTATTCTTTTAATAACAAATGCACACCTCCCAACATTCTGAGAGGAGAAAGAGGGACACCTTCCAGCACAATGTATTTAGGCAATGGACAAACTTGTGCCATGCCCCTAATGCCAAACATCAAGAATTTATATGCTCAAAACAATTGGTTAAACCCAGAATAGTTTTTTCCCCCATTACTTTTCCATTATATTCGCTTTTTGAAATAATGAGCAAGATACATAAAAGATAAGATGAAGGTTTTAGTGCAGAATTACACTTTTGGTAGTTAATAGAACTTTCCATAGATATTTGTACATCAGACCAAAAAGAAGGGCAACTGAGGAGGAAAGTGGGACAGAAGGATTTGGTTCCATATGAGGGACGGTTGGGGGGTATGTGAAATGTAGTCATTTTTTAAGATACGATATGTAGAGTTGTCACACCATCCAATAGGAAAACAACTTAAAAGTTGTTAGACGTTGGTTGAAAGTTACAGAAATATTACAGCGTGGTATTTATATTAAATCATGTCAACAGATGGATTCGGTGGTATGTTCCTCCTGATTTATGGAAGTTATTTTGCAAGTTATTAAGTTAACATTATCCCCTCTGACAATTTATGACTTGTTTATGTTTTTTGTACACTTTCTGCCATTTGATGGAAAAATCTCCAGTGACCGGTCAACATTTTCCTACTCAACTACAATGTTTACAAGACACGGCCTGCATTCAGTTACTCTGTTTCACCAATAATGAAGAAGCTGTGACATGGGATCGTTTATAATTTGGATTTAGTGGAATCATCTTTCAGCCATTAAAATAATATTTTTTTATTTGTCTCTAAGGATATTTATCTTTAAGTCGGCCTTGTTATAGAATCAAACAGCCAAGACTTCTTATTTAATTTCAGATAGGGTTGGGAATGGTTACCACACTGGTTAGGGTTTTTTTTTGTCATCTTTGTCCCATTAAAGAGATTTCCCTTCACTTCCTGTTCTGGGGACAACTTCAAGTTTTGGATTTTGCTTCACTTTCGTTCACCAGGAAAAATAGAGAGACTATCCCTGGAATAGCTATGGGGCCCGCGGCACTGGGGGGGCTCGGATCCCCGCTGCTCTCCCCCGCTTGTATGGGCTGAGGCAGCAGGGGTTCAGAAAAAAAAATAGACGGTGGAGGAGCCGCTGCCGTCCTGAAACTGACAGTAGGACAGCGGCCCGCTCTCCTCCCCGGCTGCCGCTCGATCATCGTGAGAGCAGAGCCGCTGTCCTCCTGTCAGTTTCAGGATGACAGCGGCTGTGTGCGTCGCCAAGCAGGTGATTGGTAAGTATCATTGATATTTACCGATCCTCCGTGTGCAGCACAAACACCGGAGTGATCGTCTGATCACTCCAGTGTTTGTAAATAACTGGGGACACATAGTACTATGTGTCCCCAGTTATGAATGAACAGGAGGTGATTACATCACCTCCTGTTCATTGATGAATTTCTCAATGGGGAGAAGCACTCAGTACAGAGGCTTTTCCCCATTGAGAATCTGCTTGATAGTAAATATCTTACTATCAGCAGTTTGTGAATGAATGGGAAGCCTCAGTACTGAGTGCTTCCCATTCACTGAGTGCTGAGGCTGCAGAAAAAGACATTGAGTACTCTGTGTCCTCAATGTCTTTTTCTATTTCAAAAGGGAAATGTCAGGGGTCTGCTTAGACCCCTAATATTTCCCCGAAGCCCCCCAACAGTAAAATAATAATTAATAATAATTAAAAAATGTGTAAATAATTTTTTTTAAAAAAAGCACAAACCCCCTTTCCCCCCCATACACATAACATACACGTGCACTATATTGTGGTGTACACCAGGCACATGCGCTGCAGTTCTTTGTTAGAACATCGCAGTGCATGATTTTTTTCTTTTGTAAAAAAACATTAATTTAACTGTGGCAGCGCATGGCAAAGCTTTGTGACGCATTGGCGTGCGTTGTAATACCTTGTGTTGTAATTAAATATACATGCCTCTATCATTTTATCACAACACAAACACCAACACAGCGCAAAAAACATTTATAACATAAATCGCTTATTTACAGTTTGGCGTTCCTCAATTTTTTTTACATCACCCTTTCCTCAGCCTCTCATTGGTGTGGCAGTATTAAAGTAAAGTGTTAGGCGTCATTCAGGAGCTTTTCACACCAGGGCGGAAGCGTTTCACCGTGGTTTCCGCACGATTTTTGAAAGAGCATTTTTGGCTGTTTTTAGTCGCGTTTTAGCGCTGAAACGCAATTAAAAACGCTCAAAAACGTGCTGATCAGTGCATTTCTATTAAAATGGGGGTGGGGCCTTACAAAATTTTGTTTTGGGGCCCTGGGATTTCTAGTTACGCCCCTGCCTGGAATAACAAATGTCGGTGGAAACAGGTACATAAATGTATCTAATTTCTCATACTGCCATTGGTTGTTATGATCCTGTCGCCTGCACCGTGTCCTTGGTTGTAATGGTGCTGTTCAGCCGACAGTATCCTAGCATCAAGGATGCTGTGCAACCATCAGCGTCATAGCAACCAATGAAACTGTGGGCAAATACCACCTTTAGAAAAAAAATACTAAATGCATACTTCTACATTAAAAAAGAAATGTGCATTTAGTATTTTTAATTTGTTTTTGCAGTGGAGCCAGTAAAGCAAGCAACGCGAACAGTGCATTGCAGGTTTGATGCTCTGGCTCCTGCAGACTCTTCCTCCTGTCCATGAAGTAACATGGATGGAAGCATGAATGAAGTACAAGTCCCTGTGCCACGGTGACAAAGGATCTGTAGTAATCCTGTCAAAGGATTTGTAAATGGATGATGCGGCTGCCTGGGTGGAGCCACGTACAGCCACGCCAAATTCAAAAATGTAACAAAAGCCTGCAGGGAGAACAACCCTGTGATTCAGGTAAGCGGGAAACCGGAGGTTAGTAGGGGGGGGGGGGGGTTAGTATGTGTTCATATTTCAAGTTACACCCTGAATATGGGTATAACATGGATTTAAGACAATGAAAGCCAATAGTGCCAGAGTCGACCACTCCACTGAAGGAATATGCACGCAGAAGTTCTACAGATCGCTGCCTCACATCAGTCAGGGAGACTGTGATATCTAATAAAACATAAACAAAAACAGGGGGTGCCTTCCCTAGTGTAGTTACATTTTTATTGAGCAAATAGCAAAAATAGAATAATACTCACAAAAGAGTAGATGACAAGAAGCCTTCAAAGTCAGAAGTTGATCACCAGTCTTAACAAAAGCAAGACACAGCGAGAGCTGCACATATGACAGTTCCTGTATAACATTATTATTATACAGGATGTATATAGCTCACAATTTGTACAGCGCTTTACAATAACATCACAATATGCATGGGTTAACGCGTTTCTGGGGCCACGCTAGTTTGTGTCCTCCCGTTACCCTAAGGAGAACTATGGGGAAAAGCCCTGACCCCATAGTTCTCCTTTAAGGCCTCATGCACACGGGCGTCTGAGCCTTTAGGGATATCAGTTTTTACATGGTATGCATATGTAAATTTACCAACAGCAGTCAGATAGACCCAAAAACATCAGAGAAAATACAATTTGTTTTAGGCATGGTGCCACTTAGCGGGAGTATTATTTGCAAAAGCGCACACTTTATAACAAACCATAACCCTATGTAGGCTATAGGCTGTATTGTAAGGCTATAGAAAACAAAAGGGAACAGAGCGCCACCTCTGTGTGTAAAATCGTTTATTACAATAAATAAAACAAGGGATAAAAGTACTCACAAACAAACGCTTTCATCAGGCCTTAACAACAAACGAGAGGCCACACTGTCTGTTAGCCCAACATGGTATCCCCCCGACTATGTAACACGGTAGTCTCCGGTCACATCAACGTCCACCGACCGCAGTCAGCCAAGATTGACGCGTTTCAGGGGCAAGCCCCCTTCCTCAGAATCATAGCTTGCTTTCCCTGAGAGTGGGGTATAAGACTGTAAAAAAACTGTGATAAACTGTTGAAAACTTTGAGTGTGCAACAGCAAGTGGATTGTTCAGCTGGCAGCCATTAGCGCCAAGAGCTAACGAAAACTAAAGAAAACTTTTTGTCTGATGTATTGTAAGGCTGCATTCACACATGGTGTTCTGGGATTTCTGAGACAGGAACCTGCAGAATTTTTGTAGCAGGAATCCCAGGTGTTCCCATTCAGGCGCATCTGTCAGCAGCGATCTGCATGGGGACATAAAACAATTTCATGCGGTATTGGGACCGATGATTGTCCATGTGCATATCTATCCTATGTCCAGCGACAGTCATCTATCCCAAAGCCCATGTAATCATACCATGTACCATTATATTCTGACTACCACTTATAGATGTGGCTGCTGTCACCCTCTCATTTATTTCACTGTGTACAGCGGCTGCATCTGATTGGGGACACCTGAGATTCCTGCCACAAGAATCTGTAGGTTCCCTCTCCTGGGATCCCAAAATGCAGCATAGTCCCCACGTGAATGGGGCCTCAATATTGTGAGGATCTGGTTGTTCATGCACTGTACTTGCGCCGACATAGAAGCAAAAGCTTTAGTAAATTATGCATTATGCATTGTTCCTGCCCGTAGGAAGAAGGAACAGCAGTCAACACATGTCCATGGGTACCTACAGACCTAAACAGATTTCCTCCGTCATTCATCGTGCAGTCGTGTAGTCTTGCTTATTTTTTTTATTTTGAATGAAGTATTTGAATAGTATTTTTTTCTTTTTTAAATGCAGTTTAGTAAAACTGGCCCATGACAGAAAAGGAGAGAAAGAAAGGAAAAGTTTGTTTTTACTTTCCACCTTCACAGGCTGTTGAACATATTGTGCCTAAGGATAAATGTTCACATTTTTCTGGTAGATTTTGAGATAGCAGTGGAAGTACAACGCTGTATTGTGAAAATGCCAGCATTGTAAAGACAGGTGTAGGTAGATGGCCAGAGGCCGCTGTGTCTGCAATCCTTCCACAATAATCCAGACACTTCTCATCAGGTGCATAAATATTTCAACAACCTGTGAATACACAGTAGCTAATCAATTGTTGGAAAGAACAGTAACAGTTTAATGAAATGTAAAGATAACCTGTCTCTAAACAGGGATTCTGGTACTTAGTAACACACTCATTTAAAGATGAACTCCAGGATCAGCAAATATTGTCTAAATACAAGAGTCATGTGTATTCTTCCTTGAGTCTTGGTGAGCTTTGTTTATTTCTTCCAGATCCAGTGTGAACTTGGAGCTTCCTGTAAAACAGACCAATCACTGCTGCTCTCTCTCCTTGTGCAAGGTGACTGCTCTTGTCTCTGCCCCCTCCTGTAGTTGGTAGGGGCTTCTGAGCCCCTCCCACAGCTCTGCTCTCTACACAGGCTATATAGAGCACAGTGATATTCACTACTACTTTAAGTAACTAGTTAATAAATGGGTTTGCACAAGCAATTGTTGCATGCAAAGTGAATTTATATCTTTTGTGGTTATTGAGGAATACCGTATATACTCGAGTATAAGCCGAGATTTTCAGCCCATTTTTTTGGGTGAAAAGTGCCCCCCTCGGCTTATACTCGAGTCAGCGCCAGCGCGTCATCTTACTTACCTCGCCGAGCGTCGCGAGATCTTTTTGTGCCCAGAGTTCAGTTTTAGGTAACACTATGGCCAATATCAAATTAAAACTAAAATAGGGCATTAAAAGAACCCAAACTGCATCATTTTAATAGTAATATTTAGTGTCTAACTGGTTATAAACACCTGATGATTCTGCCAGTGCCTGGGACTTCCTCCTACAGGGTGATGATGGTGACTAAACTGTAGTGAAATCACTGCAACATTGTTTCCTCGTTCCATGTGGATACAGCACTGCGATTTAACACAAATTGAGGAGGAGCGTTCTCAGCGTTGTCGTCTCCTTGGAACTTTCCTCCTCAATCCCAGACTTCTGGCCTCATCTAGCTCCACATCTATGCGTCATGATTGACAGCACATTGCTGTCTACAATGCCAGGGGAGAAGAGTGGATGTGGTTGCATATGAGCAGGGTGGGGCTCATTGGGTCTGATAGAAATGGCGCAGACCATCCTCTTTAATCCCTTCTCCTGCCTCTTGTGGCTAACAGAGTGTTGTAGCCCTTGTGATGACAACAAAGGGACTACAAAGGGACTCCAGGGTTTACAGTGTCCCTGGACCAGGACCAAAGAATGTGTGTCCTGTAGTGATGTAGCTGTCAGCAGCCGTCACCTCTGAGCGTCGCTGGGGAGATCAACATTTATGGAAGTGTTGGTTTTGAAGAAACTTCAGGCAGTGGTTCTTCTTCACTGTCATTTACAGACACATGTATGTTAAAGTTACCTCAGGATTTAAACCTTAAAAATACATTCAAGTACCTTAACTATTAACAAAAATGTATCTTATTTGTGTATCACTCGGCAGTAGATCCTCAAATCATCTCTGAATTGGTGCTGACACTGTCCTTCCTTCTGGAGGGTGACTACTTTTGTTCCCCATGGTCCCTGTGTGTGTTGTAAAGTAGCCACCGCTCCAAGCTCGCTCCTGTGATGGACTTCAATCTCTGTACAAACTAGTAAACCTGATATTGTTGTCCATCACAGGGGTTAGCTTGGAGCAGTGGCAACATGTATGTGTTGTTTTCTTTGTTAAACTCAATAAATATTCATTTGAGAAAAAAAAAAAAAAACACACACACAGGGACCATGGGGAACAAAATTAGCCACCCGCCTATGATCTATATCCGAGTGCTACACAAATAAGATACATTTTTGTTAATAGTTAAGGTGCTTGAATGCATTTGTAAGCTTTAACTCCTGAGTTTAGTGTCACTTTAAGCTACAACCACACTGCATCTTTCATGCCGCACACTTCCAGTGCATTGGTTCCTCTTGGTGCACTTTACACACGGTGCTAAATTTCTACCATGGTTTTATTTTGATATGCTATGACTTTCTTTACTATTACATGGTCTGCAGACATCTCCTTTCAGTATACTTGGCTGCAGACCATGGGACTGGATACGTACAATTAGTTTTAATGATAAATTGTCGGTAGTAAAAGTATGCAGTGCTGATATCCGAAGTGACCTAGTGCTGCTCAGTGACTGCATTCAGTCTGGATACATGGCATTCTAGCTGCAGATCTGTGGCGTGGGAGAGGGACCTGGGAGAGGGACCTGGGCTGGGATTCAACCTATTTTGGAACGCTGGACAGCAATGAAATAAAACAGAAGGATGATCAGATGGAGGTTGCCATGGGAGGCAGAGCTCCCATCCAAAAAACATGGAGCAGGCTAAACACAATGTTAGCCTCCAATTTAAAACCTGCTTGATGCATGTTGCTAATTGTCATGCACCAGGGTTTTCCAATTCATACCAGACACAATAAGCTTTATTTATTAGCATAGGCCAGAGAGTAATGGGGAGAAACAACCTAGAACAACTGTTGCGGTTCAGCTATCCACAGCTTAATGAAGCACAAACTGAATTCTATTGTTTGCTATGGCATTACGATACATTTGGCCTCTTTCAATAAAAAGTCCTTAATCCTTCAGTGTTAATTCTAAAGTGCAGAACTAGTTCGAATTCACTCTACTAGATAAGTAAAGATAAACTCTGAATGGCTGCTGTGGGTTATTGTACTTAAAGTGGACCTTGCATTAAAGCCCCATTCCAGGATAATTTTAAATCCATCGCACTGCCCTTCATGCTGCCTCCCGTGATGGACTATAATCTCAGTACAAATTAGTAAACTAAACATGAGACTGTAGTCCATCACAGGAGCGCGCTTGAAGCAGCGGCTACTTTTCAACACACACAGGGACCATGGGGAACAAAAGTAGCCCCCCTCCAGAAGGAAGGACAGTGTCAGCACCAATTCAGAGATGATTTGAGGATCTACAGCCGAGTGACATACAAATAAGATACATTTTTGTTAAGGTATTTGAATGCATTTTAGGATGTAACTCCTGAGTTTAGTGTCACTTTAAAGACCGACTTGAGATGGATTCTTTTTTACATTTTGGATAGGGTGGGGAAGAGTTAACATTTTTAACCAGAATATTGCTGTTTGTGACTTCACTTGGGAGATTTTTTCCCAGACAAACGTATAAGAAATGGTGAGGAAGTGGTCCATACGTTTTCCAGAATAAGGCTGAAGGTGTAGTAACAGTGGCGTAACTAGAACCATAGCGACCCACGTGGTTGCTATAGGGCCAGAGACAGAGGGGGGCCCAGTCAGGATTGCGGGGGCTCAGCAATGGAGGTGCAGGAGGAAGAGGCCAGGGCGCTACAGTGCCGGTCGAGCAGCACAGGAGGACAGGGCCCTGCAGCGCCGGTCAGCGGAGGAGGAGGCCGGGAGCCCTGAAGCGCCAGACCAGGCAGTTGCTGTGGAGACTGGGGCCCAGCAGCATCGGTCCAGCAGAGAAGGAGGAAGCCAGAGCTGACATGTAAGAGGAGCTGCGTGTGTAGAGAAAGAGACACCGACTAGTGCACCTGAGACCCTGCAGAGCCCACCATAGAGAGTGTCAGGTGGGCTCCATGTGGTCTATGGTGGGCTCTGCAGGGTCACTCTCAGGTGGGCTATGCAGGGTCCCTGGTATGTGCACGGTCTCAAGTGGGTTGTGCAGTGTCTCAGGTGAGCTGTGCAGTGTCTCAGATGGACTCTGCGGGGTCTCAGGTGGGCTGTGTGGGATCTCAGGTGGGCCCTGCGGGATCTCAGGTGGGCTGTGCGGGATCTCAGGTGGGCTGTGCGGGGTCTCAGGTGGGCTGTGGGGGATCTCAGGTGGGCTGTGCGGGATCTCAGGTGGGCTGTGCGGGGTCTCAGGTGGGCTGTGCGGGGTCTCAGGTGGGCTGTGCAGGGTCTCAGGTGGGCTGTGCAGGGTCTCAGGTGGGCTCTGTGGGGTCTCAGGTGGAGCTCAAGAGAAGGAGACGGCGCAGGCACGGGAACATGTTCTGGAGGTAGGTACTTTATTTTTGTGGGGGGGCGGTTAGGGGGAGCCCCATACAAAATTTTGCTATGGGGCCCTGTGATTTCAAGTTACGCCCCTGTATAGTAACACCATAACAACCAGTAAGAATAATGGTCCTAATTCATTAAACTGCATTGGAACCTAAAGCATGCTAGAGCACTCATACCATATGTTGTATGCCATTTCAGCAGGGCCAGTTGCAAATACCTTAAGTACACTTTGTTAATGCAGCTTGATGAATTAGATCTATTATGATTTTTGGATTCATCTTATAAATGAGCAGCTTAGCTGCCCTCAGTGAAGGCAACTTGAGTAAACTATATTGTGCAAATTTAGCTCATCTTTGTGTATTTTCTCACTGTTCACAGAGGAACTGCAAGGTGATGGGTAGGGATGAGCTTGAGGTTCAGGTCCAGCTTGAGTTCACAGCTATCTGCTTAGGTGAATGATTTGGTCAGTTTGCCTGCCCATCGAACCTCCTTCATTGCTTGCTAGAACACTTTTGGCTTTAGTCACTAACCTCTGTAAACAGACTTTTTTTTTATTTTAACAGACAGTAAATATGTGAAAAGGAACCAAGGGCTCAACTTGCTGGCTGGAAATGAATATATTCCACACATACTTGACAAAATGTTTTTCTATAAATTGTATTCTTAGTCTTAACCATGATGAATTATATTATGTAAAATTTATATAACAAAGAATGTTATGGGAAAATGCCTTTTTTTCCCTAAGGTTGCAGCGGTGCTCCAACAAAAGTTTTTTTGGGGGTGGGGGGGAAGTAAATGGGATAAAGGAAAATCTGTTACTTTTTCTCTTTTCTGGCATGTGACCGTAATTACCTTTATGTCATTAAACCTCATCTCTGAGCATATTCCCTCGCATGCCTCTCTCTTGCCCCCCTCTCATCCATTCAGTATATTTATTTTCAAACTAAATAACTTTAGATTTTAGCTAAGTCTGCCTTCCAGTCCCTTGTCGGCTCCTCTTCCCAGGGTCATGACTGGAGGATCCCGTGCTTCAATAGATCGGCCTCCTCCTGCTGATGTCACCTTTCTTTTGCAGTCTTCCAATAGCAGCCAATAAGAAGGCCATATGTCACCTATGCATTATGGATAGCGGTACCCAAAAGAGGACCCTCCTTCTCTGCAGGAAAGAAGATAGAAGACTCGGAAGCCAGATCTTCTCATGACCTTAGATTTAGGTAAATATTTTTGGGTGTTTCAAATAGCTATTAGTTGGGAAGTGACAAGTTCAGGTTTCATTTTGACGCAAAGTAATTCTAAATAAATGAACACAGTTGTGTAATTCTATACGTATTAATCCTACATTCATGCCTTCTTTTCTGTATTGGAATGGATATGCATGTGGCTGATGTATCCTTTGCAAACGTACAGCGCCAAAGAAATTTGGCCAGCCATTCTTGTGATATACACATATGTGCTAGTCATGTTGATCACTCTGCTATTTTCTGGCTTAGTTTTAGTCAGGGATCCCAACCTGAAATAATTAATTTCAGGGAGGTGCCCTTCTCATTTCAGGGAGGTGCACTTTGTCCCCTCGCACCCCCTTAAAAAGGAAGAGAGCACCCCCCTGAAATGATGGCAGATACTATAGCAAAGAAGCTATTGCTTCTCGTGCTATCTGCTGTTTTTTTTAGTATTCTGACAGCTGCTGCTGTCAGAATAAAAGAAAAGCATAGGAATGAATAGCTAGATTGCTATTGGCTATTTCAATTTGTAATAGCCAATAACAAGCTGGCTATTGCACCCACCCCCTGCTGCTGTCAGTCAGCAGAGGAGGACCTGATGGAGAACTTCAGGTCCACCTCTGCTGATTGACAGCAGCAGTGGGCGGGTGCAATAGTTAGTCTGCTATTGGCTATTGCAAATTGAAATAGCCAATAGCAATCTAGCTATTCATTTCTATGCCTTTTTTTTCTTCTGACTGACCCCCCCAAAAAAACAACAGATAGCAGGGAAAGGTTTATTCTGCTAGATCGAGCAGAGTAAACCTTTGCAGGAGACATAGTTTCTCTCCCGGGTGTCCGTGAGCCGCTATCATATAGCGGGAGACACCTGGAACATCCGGGAGAGTTGAGATGTATGTTTAGGCCTCATTTACATTGAGGTGCACAGCCATGCAGCATGCGCGTCTGCACAGAGACTGGTGCCTAGGAGGGATAGTTGTTTAGCGTAGCAATGTGCACCTCCCTATACAACCCAATTACAGGACACGGCTACATGAGGCTACACACCAACCCAAACTGGCACATATTATTACAGGTATGCATGCACACTCTTGGATTGCAGACAGTACAGATGTACAAGTTTGGGTTGGTGTGTAGCCACGTGGTTTGGGTTGATGTGTAGCCACGTGCAGCTGTGTCCTGTCATTGAATAATTGTACAGGTGGATGAACACATGCAGCATCTGTTCATCCTGGGTGAAGGTTTCTGCACAGATGTGCATGTCGGTGTGATTGAGGCCTTACAGCTTCTTTAGTCAGCCCCTTCCTTTCTGGAGAGAAGTGATAATGCTGATTTATTCCCCATTCACACATGCACAGAGCGACATTGTGAGTCACAATTATGTGCATTTTTGCTTGTTTGCCGCACATCACGCATAGAGCAGACCGTTCATTTAATTAGCCCTGACAAACACAGAACAAAAGCTTATAGATCTTTTTGTGAACTCCAGGCTTTGTGCAAGGGTAGCTTAGCCACATAGCTTAACTGCATATATTATGCGTGTTTGTCATGTGCAAAACAACACGCCTGCTGCTTGAGGTGCCATTACAATGAATGGCATCACAAGCGTGACACGTGCGTGTTTCATAAAAGCTGACAAAATAGCTGGATTTGGTGCACATTCACATGCTACACTAGTGTGAAAGGGGGCTTACTGTTCACTAGAGGCTGAAGCTGATTTGCAGAATCAAGAAGATGAAATGCTGATTTAGGAAGTATGTATCCTGTCTAGCTTTGCAGTGTGCAAAATGTGTCTAAAGCACAAGATTGGGAGAACAGTAAACACATATATCTATGTCAGATGTGTATCTAGTTATTTGTCTTTTTTTTTTTATTTTATTGGTGAGTTTATTGCACAGCCTGACATTCAATTAGGAGTATTCATCTGTGTATAAAATATTGTTGTAGGGATGTAGTATTTTTGCAAAATTCCTTTTTGTTTTCTTTATGTCTATAGGTAGCAATGGGCTGCAGTCAGTCTATCTGTAGCATAGCAGGAGTGATCTCTCAGCATAGACTGTAAGTTCTCTGCCACTTGTCTTTTGAGCTTGCTCCAACAGGGTGTGCTAGAGAGGTATCATACAATGTTATGAATGTTTATTGAACCAAGCCAGTTGGCATGCTTGGGGGCCTGGTGATGCATATTGGGAGAATTTTTAAATATTTGGGACACATTCCGTTCCTCCTCTTACCTCATGGGCTCCTGCCCTGTAAGGATGTCGCTGTCTCTCTCCCCAGGCCTTTAGGCCTAAGGGAAGGAAATAAGCAGGGATCTCTCCTTCTGGAAGGCATTCCTGAAGATGCTGGCGTCTAAAAAGTGTCTGGCCTAGAGGAAACAAGCTGCGACTGATCTTTATGGGTTGAACTCGATGGACTTGTGTCTTTTTTCAACCTGACTAACTATGTAACTATGATTTAGTGAGTGACTAGAACCTTTTCATGTTGTCCTGCCTTAAACCATACAGATTGAAATACCTCAGTTGGAAAGGAGCCAAAGCTCTGTGAGTTTCCGACATAGTCCGTGTTATAAAAGGTACAGAGAAAGACTTTGTCAGACATAAAAGATTATGTAGGGATTAGAGCCTAGTCTGGTTTTTGGGACCATCCATATTATAGAGATCTCATGATCTGCATGGAAATATAAAAATTGTGTTTCTTCCTGGAGAGCCGACTCATTAAAATTACCCTTTATTTCAAATGCAAGTTGCTTGTCAATCAGATCCGTAACCAAGCCAAAGCATTTACTGAAAAGATGCACTAGCTAACAGACAGCTAATCAAAGAGGTTAACAGAGGATCGGGACAGGCAATTCAATTGCAAAAAATATTAATTTATTAGAAAAATATCATTTTTAGAACATAGCCATTTTTCACTAACTAACATTAAAAACATTGAAGCATGACATTCAATTGTAGATCTTCTAATAAGCAGGTAGATCAAATAAGGTGCTCTCGTTTGTTTTACATGTATTTTAGGACCATAAAGCATTAAAGGGTAGATACTTTTGGTGTATTACACCTATCTAACTCCCACCGCTGAAACCTCTACACATAGAATATCACCTGCAGGTGTAAAGCGCTGCTTGCCGTTAATTAATTGAGGTTAGAAAAGTTTCCTTGTGTTGCTGTTTGTTTGTAGTTATGTAACTTTAGATTATCTTTTCCGTTACTTTGGATTTTGTTGTTTGATGTTCACAATGACAGAATGATTACATGGAATTTCTTTTCTTTTTGTCGCCCTCCAAGCATCTAGTATCGATTAATCCGTATGTGCTGTTAACCCCCTCTTAGCGGGCTCTAGTGAGTTTATTTGTGGCCCGCTGTAGATAAAGGAATACAGGATCTTTCTTGCTGTGTAATCTTTTTAGACAACTTCACCAAAATTTCCACTGATTGTATGACAATCATCCCCTTGTTCCCACTAGACTTTGGGTTTGAGTGAGTTTATTGAATGTAAGCAATCCTTTACGGATATATGTAATAAAACTTTAACTCACGTTGCTGGAAGTCCGCGGGGTCAATCCAATACGGAAGTTCTTTTGGTGTTGTCAATAATTCAGAGGGTAAAACTGTGTCCTGTTTGTATCCTTTTGGGCCATCAATTAGTACTTTTTCCAGGGGAGAGGTGTTGGAGCGGTACAATCACTGAATGCTCTTAAGATGACTTGTTCAGTGTGGTGGATATCCAAAGCGGTCCATGGGAAATCGGACCCTATTTCAGGGTTCACATCAACATGTGTTCAGTCAGTGTGTCCGAGGCAAACTGTCTGCTTGCAGCATTCTGTCGACGCGTTTCGCCCCTCCCAGAGCACGGGGCTTCGTCAGGACATGTGGATCCACATAGGATAGTTCCCTAAGTAGTTGGATATCACCTGCTCGGTGATTTGTTAATTAGAGTTTATTGGAATTTCCAAAGATAAACCGAGTTGGAACGGATTGTGGTCTGCTTCAATATAGTACTTTTAGACATTAATAAATAAAAAATATACACCTCAATGTGCATCTCTAGATTCATAGATGAAATAAATTTGAAAACAGATTTCTTTTGACTTATTAGGAGGCATAAGTGGTGATAGAGGGCAATGCATAAAAGTTATAGTTTGGCCTTTCTTAGTATATTAACTAATCAGGGGAATGGACTAGAGGAAGACATTCAAATTACATTCATTATTCAGACCCACCGGTATCATTGTATTTAATTTATAGATCCACATTTTTTTCCCTTTGGAGGAGGATCTTGTCAAAATCCCCTCTCCAAGGGGAAAGATTTAGTGCATAGATGGCCTTGACTTTAAGGCCATCTGCTACCCCTTTATGATATTCTAAAAAATTTAGAGCTAGATGGCTATCGATGTGTTTTTTCCTTATATCATTTACGTGCTCACCTATACGTACTTTTAGTTGTCGTTTGGTTTTACCAATATAAAACTTATGGCAAGGGCATTCAAGTTGATATATTACCTTACTGGAATTACAGTTTATAAATTGTAAGATGTTAAATGATTTAGTACCTTCAGAATCTGCATCTGCACCTCACCCTCCATTCCATGTTGCCATGTGCAATAAACTAGGTTTTGCTGTGAGCTCACAAAAGTCAGTGGAGCCCATCCTTTTACACCCAGAGAAAAGAACTACACCTGAGAATGGATGTGCCTGGCATCTTATTGCCATGAGAAAGTGCTTAGGACATCTGCAATGTAGCTGTTGGTTATCTGGAAGTCAATATGTTTTGAGGATCACTATACCTCAATGTAGCATCAGCCGCATTCTTATACAAACTGCATAAGAATGTATTTGTAAATCATAATAAACAGAACAACATGTCTGCATAACCTGTTTGATTAAATGTCTTCAATGCTAGGGGCCATACATGATGGTTTATGTGTACACACATGTAATTACTGGAGAAATACAGAATTATAGACATTATACATGAGTTCCACAAGCTTAACAAATTGGTGAGCTACTAATGCATTTCAGCATACTGCAGCTGTGCTAAACTCAGAAATTGCACTTAAATGTATCTCTGTATTGTCCTTATTCCACCCCAGTCACAGCACACACAGACAACCTCACAGGTTCATTTGGAGGGTAGTAGCAGTGTACTCCCGGAGACCTGTGCTGCGTAACTTCTCTCATGTATCACATTTTACCTTCCAAGGTAGGTTTGAATTTGATTGGTGGTATCATCATAAGAAGGTGTGTTCTGAGATCACCAGATTACTGACTAGGGTGAATGGGGTGGACTGGTACACTAAGCAATGTCTGGACAAAAAAGTGAGCAGCTTAGCAGCTAGGCTGTGCTTCCTGTGCGCATCTCAAGGATTCCTTTTCAATTATTACTGGAATGCTGACTATTTGAATTAAATATGTATTATTATCATCCATTTGTAGTATAAACCCTGCTAGATTAGCTGGATAATAGGTGGCATAGTGGTTAGCACTTCTGCCTTGCAGCACTGGGGGTCCCTGGTTCAAATTCGGATCAGGACACTATCTGCAAGCAGTTTGCATGTTCTTCCTTTTGCTGTCGTGAGATTCCTTTGGGTACTCTGATCTCCTCCCACACTCCAAAGACATACTGGTAGGATAATTGGCTCCTGTCTAAATTGGCCCTTGTATGTGTATGCATGTGAGATAGGGATCATAGATTGTAAGCTCCTCGAGGGCAGGGACTGATGTATCAATATGCAACTATGTGATGCACTGTCTAGTGCAAGATCACAAGGGACAGAGCAGTCTCCAGCAGCTGTTCTTGGAGAGAAGAGGGAGAAGGGAGGAACAGATAGCAAGGGAGTGTCTTGCTTTGCTGTGTCTGTGAGTTTGTGGAGACACACACAGCTTACTAGCACACACAAGGGTGGCTCCATAGAGCCCTGCAAGGGAAGGAGCCACCCTAAGACAGGATATCAGGGCCACTGCTCAGGGGACCAGCTGATTCTGCAGGAAACTACACCATAACATCAAGGAGCAGCATCCATTGTAAGTGATGTAGTCAGCATTTTAAACAGCTAAGAAACCTTTTGATTTTAACATCACTTTAATGTCAGCAGAGACAAATCAGGTCTCCTGCCTGTCAGTCGGGGCTGTGCTATATGGCAGGGCTGTTTAAATCTCAGAACTGCATGATAGAAATGCAAATCTTTTAGTATGAATAACGGCTCCCTTATATGCATATTAAGTGTGTATTTAGATGTTTGCCTGAAATGTATCTGTGAAGGTGGTAGCTTGGCTGGTGTTTAAATCACATTCAGATCTAGAAGGTAAAAGTACAAAGTAAGTTTTGCTGGGACTGGCTGTGTATAATTGCTTTTGTAGCGTCTAAACAAAATGTGTGTACTGCTTTGAGGCAGCCGTCTGTGTGAGATCCAATATTACATTTCATGAACATTATAACTTTGAGGCTTGTTTACTTTTATAGCTAATGTTCAGTTATGCTTGTCAGAGGCAATGTAAAAGTATTGTTACGCTGTATAGTTTTCCTTTCCAGGAAGTATGTTCTAAAGCCGTAGCTTCATTAGCTCAGAATTTCTTTGTATTTCAATTGTGTTCTAGTGTGTGGCTGGCCACATTTTTAATATATCACCGTAATATAAGTTTCGCTTAAAGGTAATGTTTTTTGTTTGTTTATGTTCTATTTATTATTGCGAGCACTCAAAGATTCCAATCAGGTTCCCTCCAAGGTTCCAATCAGAGAGAGGGTCTGAAAAAAAATCAGCTTCTGCTGTGCCCGGTCTTTAGAAAACATATAATGTTTTATGACACTGTCATGGGGGCCACGTACCTGAGGTGAGACCGAAGTAGTGGGGAGGCCTCCCTTGCACCTCGGGTCCTTGAAGTCTCTGGAGATGGAGACAGAGATTTCGGTGGACACCGAGTGGCACGGGTGCCAGGGGTGCGGAGCACCGTGCAAGCCTTTGTCCGAGATCCGAGCCGAGTTTAAGTCCACTCTGGCAACGAAGTACACAAGGGTTAATCAGAAGAATGGTCGAGATCCAAGCCGGGGGCGGTTCCAATCTGGCAGCTGAGTACAAAAGGGGCAAAGAAGTAGAATGGTCAAGGTACAAATCCGAGGTCAATGGCAGGCAGCAAGCAAGAGTAGTCAAATAGGTTTCCAGGTCACAACAAGTTCAGACAGATCACACACTAGCACAGGAACAAGGGGGGACTGAAGTTTGAGGTCACTTCCTGTGCGCCTCCTGGGCATTTTCCCATCAGGTTGAGGTCACTTCCTGTACGCCTCCTGGGCATTTTCCTGCCTTTTTCCATCAGGTTGAGGTCACTTCCTGTGCGCCTCCTGGCATTTTCCTGCCTTTTTCCATCAGGTTGAGGTCACTTGCTGTGCGCCTTCCTGCCTTTTTCCATCAGGTCTTCTGCGCATGCGCGGCTTGGCGCACTGACGCGTCTTTGGCGCGGATTTCCTCTTGTGGCAACGCGCCATTGGCGCATGCGTAGTAAGCCCTGGACTCTTACAGACACAAAGGTCATGAGTGTACCCTGTTCACTCAAATACAAAAATAAATTAAAACACTTTGCACCATCAAAACCCTAAACTCACAGTTGATCCAGAGGAAGGTGAAAGCCCTATTAAAGTCAATATGATGCTTGAAAAAAATTCTAATAAACGTTCCCTGCAAAAGAACTCTTCATACTTTCCAGGCAAGAATTTCTCAATTCCTTCTGCTGAGACGCTACAGCAGACTCCTCACATCTGAAACATCTCTGGAGGTGTTGGATGCCCAGTTCCTGATATTGTGTTGTGGTTCATTGAGCTTGCTTTTACATCCCTATGAAGATTCTGCTTAAGGCTGTAGCTATTCCACAGAGCAAAGTGAGGACTAACACCTTGCTGGAGAAAAAAGTATGAGGAGTCTTCTTTTGCAATTTGTTGTGACAGAGTCGGTTACGTTTCATTCATACTCGCAAATGGGTACAAATTGCATGAGTATCATGAGTTCCTCCATGATCAGTTGCAGGAGGAAGGACTGTACAATACAATGACAGCTGCCACTAACCATAGCTATTCGTGGACTAGCTGCATGTAATCATACATGTTGTGATTACATGCTAGTGACTGCACCTGGACGCAGATTGTTTGCGTACAGGTACGATCCTTCCACAGGTTACATAGTTACATACTGTGTTTCCCCGAAAATAAGACACTGTCTTATATTTTTTTCCCCCCAAAAAACACACTAGGTCTTATTTTCGGGGGATGTCTTTTTTTTATGTTTTAATGTCAGAAGTTCCCTCAGTGACTGAGGCTAAGTCACCTCACTCCGACCCCCTGGCCATGCCGCGCTGTGCTGCTGCCTGCTGGGAAATGTAATTTTCTGCCCGGCTGCAGCTCTCTAAGCAAAAGCCGAGGCAGACAGGTGTCTAATGATTTCGGGACACGGGCGGCATGCGGGAGCTGTGGCGCGGCAGTCAGTCCCTGCCGTGTACTCTGGTTGCTCTCTGGGGCGTTCCCACCCCCTCCCAGCCTCGCCCTTCCTACGGCCCTGCCAGCGGTGCAGACAGTGGACAGTGCGGTAAAGTACATGCTACCGTACCACCGAACTAGGTCTTATTTTCGGGGCTGGTCTTATTTTCAGGGAAACACGGTAGTAGGCGAGGTTGAAAAAAGACACAGGTCCATCAGGTTCAACCTATACAGTGTGTGTGTGTCTACTGCCCGGAATTTCTGAATGTTTTGTCAACTGAGGAACTTATCCAAGTGTTTTTTGAAGCAGTTTACATTTCCTGCTGATACAGCTATCTGTGGAAGTGCCTTCCCAATACTGCTCCCCATAATAATGAGTTTGTAAACTGCAGTCATGTCACCTCTTAAGCGTCTATTCTCTAAGAACATTCCTAATTTTTGTAGACGTTCCTGATAACCAAGACCTTCCACCCCCCTTATTAATTTGGTTGCCCTTCTTTGTACTCTTTCAAGCTTGCGGACATCCTGCTTAAGGATTGGTGACCAGAATTGCACCACGTACAAAAGATGGGGCCTTACCAGTGTTTAGTAGAGGGGGAAAGTGATATTTCTATCCCATGAATAAATTCTTTAATGCAAAATATTGTGCTATTAGCTTTATTAGCTGCTGCTTGGCACTGCATGCTATTGCTGAGTCTATGGTCTATAAGGACCCCAAGATCCTTCTCAGTTTTCCCCAGTGAAACCCCGCCTAAGGTGTATTGAGCATGCGTGTTCTTAGTGCCCAAGTGCATTACTTTACATTTATCTAGATTAAAGCTCATCTGCCACATAGCCCCCCACTCTCCATTGTATCAAGGTTTTGCTGCAGGGATTCTATGTCTTGTTGTGGCTTTTTATGCCATTTGAATTACCATATTTAATAAACGTTATCACACGGGGAGAAGGTGCTGTCTATTTCCTTGCATTTCTTTGTATTCATTTCAATGGCACCCCAAAAGTGCCTCCCGCCTGCAGTGCGATCACAACCACTGGAACGCGCATTACCACATTGCTGTGCATTCCAGTGCGGTGCGATTGCAAAAATTATGCTTGCAGTTTTATTCTGAAGTAAACCTTATGTTTGTAACACTGCATTTGTGTGTCTTATTTTAAATAAAAGATTGTATTTTTGTATCCGATTAATCGGAAAAATAATCGGCCAACTAATTGATTATGAAAATAATCGTTAGTTGCAGCCCTACCTTAAAGCATGGTCCAAATTGGAATGTGGTTTTGTGCTTTTAAAGCAATCTATTGAATTGGCTAAAATGATCTCCTGTGGAAGATTATTTTTCACATTTCCTTACTATAAACCTTTTTGTATGCAGAGGTTAAACCTTTTGTACTCCAGGTGCAAAAAGTGTCCTCTTGTCTCATAAAAAATGACTTAACGCGAAACCATTAGATCTGGTTTACAGTGTTGTGATTTATTGCGTGTTACAATGTGCAAAAACGTATACAACTTCCCCATAATACAGCTAGTGTCTGTCTAACAGCTCAGTGCCGCAGTGCATTTTAAAAAAAATATGGCATGTCTGTTTTTTTTCTGTGTTTTAGTGAATTGGGAGGCCCAAAGAAGTCAATGGCAGCCCATCAGAACACATATAAGATGTTTTGATGCATTGACAACAGGTATTAACAAGCTTTGCTTAATGGCTATTAACTCTATCCAATCCAAATTCTGAACTCAAAAATGCATTTGGAAACACATCAATGCATGTCAGCACACAAAGGAAATGCACGTTGAAGTATGATGAACCACCTGCCTAGCGCTACAAAAAAACCCACACATACTTCTATGCACAGATCTAAATGTGCCTTAGTTGTTTTTCTTTAACTAACTGCCCATTATATTGCTACTGATGTATGAAGAAACTGCAGACCACAGCGCTCAGCTGACCCCAACTCAGAGGTTCTTCAACACCAAACGTTGGATGGCCGCCGTCCTTAAGGCCACTGGGAAATATCCTCACAAGACATGCAAAACAGACAGCGCCTTCTCCTCGTGTGATAACGTTTATTAAATAGAGTAATTAAAATTTCATAAAAAGCTACTCACATATTAGCATAAGGAATGAGCAATAAGATGCAAAGCAGGTCCCAGAAAAGACCAACTAGCTGATGTGTTACGGGAGGGATTCAGAGCTGAAAAAGGGGGATACATTGGACAGATGCATGGTCAGGACTGGAATTGGGTTTATAAAAACTGGTGTGAAATCCGGGATTTAAACGTTTTGTAGGAATATACAGTCACCTATCAAGTGCCATAACTTCTGAACAGGTTTATAACTCTGCGCTGATATTTTATTCTCAACACTTTACAGCAAATGTTGAACTGTTTTGATCAGTCCCTACCAAAGTCCACAAATGTAGAACTGTTTTGTTTGGAAGTCAATTAGCCCCTAGGTATGGTTTGTCATGGTGGGAGGAAATTAGGGATGTCTCGATACCGATACTAGCATCGGAATCGGGCCCGATACAGGGCATACTTGTCAAAATGCCCCGATGCATAGTGCCGATGCTTGCGCTGTTTTTTGTTGTTGTTGTTGTTATACTTTACCTTCTGTGGTGGAGTCCTGTGCGGAGGAGCGTCGCCTCACTGCTGTGGGCGGAGCTCCAGCTGGGGTCCTAATGTAGGTGGCCGGAGACTGCCTGAAACTCCGCCGACATCAGTGGCGGATCCAGGGGGCAACAGGGCAAATGCCCCCACAAGATAGAGCAGCTCCCTGCCTCTCTAAACACTCCTTACTGGTGACATAGTACATCCCTGCACAGCCGCTGCAGGGACATACAGCTGTCACAGCCTTTATTGTGGTTCAGTGTAAAAAAACGTCACAGTACAAGTACTGTGCTGTTTTTTTACACTGAACTGCAGTAAACTCTGAAATGGGAGACTGTGGGGGGTGGTATGCTGACTTCGTGTAAAATGTCCAGCTGGTGGTATTCTGCATAACTGTATAATGAATAGACAGGAACGCAGATTACCACCAGCTATACAGGACTACAAATTCCAGCACTGGCGGCACTACCAGGGACGCAGTGGTCACGATTGCGACCGGGACCTGGCGTTCCGTCTGTTGGGGGGGTGCCAGAGAGGAAGAAGAGGGCCCCGCCCACCCCGAGATAGTGCAGCTCCTTCCCCACCGCTCTGCCACCCACAGCATGTATGGGCGGCTGTGCGGCGGGGCTGGAGAAGCTGTCACTTTTTTTTTTTTTTTTAAAATCGCGTCGCGTCACTGCTGCTCCATTGGGCGGCGCTCCAGGCAGTCGCCGGCCACTTAAATTAGTACCCCACCTGGAGCGCCGCCCACCGGAGCGATGCTCCTCTCCAGTCTACTGCTGCAGTGCATTCTATATGTTCTGTACATATACAGTACATGTAGAATGCACTGCAGCAATAGATTTACAATTCTGCACTGCTAATCCTGAATGGGTTAAATGATCCATAGTACAACTACATGCTATGTACTATTATGTACTATGGATCATGTTTTAACCTATTCATGTTAGGAGATAATTGTAACGCCATTGCTGCAGTGTACGGGACATGTGTGGTGTATATGTACTATGGATCATGATTTAACCTATTCATGTTAGCAGGGCAGAACTGTGAGCGCCTCCCACAGGCTGAGCACCGAGACGCAATGCAGCGATCCTGCCCAACTCCCACTACAAGAGGCACCGCGTGAGGCAACAGGGATCGGAGTGAAACTGTGAGAGTGGGAAGCTGGGATGGGGCTGGCTGTAAATCTATTGCTATAGTCTACTGGACGTGTGTAATGTATACGTAGTACACACTTCCACTACACTCCAGCAATAGATTTACAATTCTGCCTGCTAACATGAATGTAAAAAAAAAAAAAAAAAAAAAAAAGGTGCAAAAAGTGTCCTCTTGTCTCATAAAAAATGACTTAACGCGAAACCATTAGATCTGGTTTACAGTGTTGTGATTTATTGCGTGTTACAATGTGCAAAAACGTATACAACTTCCCCATAATACAGCTAGTGTCTGTCTAACAGCTCAGTGCCGCAGTGCATTTTAAAAAAAATATGGCATGTCTGTTTTTTTTCTGTGTTTTAGTGAATTGGGAGGCCCAAAGAAGTCAATGGCAGCCCATCAGAACACATATAAGATGTTTTGATGCATTGACAACAGGTATTAACAAGCTTTGCTTAATGGCTATTAACTCTATCCAATCCAAATTCTGAACTCAAAAATGCATTTGGAAACACATCAATGCATGTCAGCACACAAAGGAAATGCACGTTGAAGTATGATGAACCACCTGCCTAGCGCTACAAAAAAACCCACACATACTTCTATGCACAGATCTAAATGTGCCTTAGTTGTTTTTCTTTAACTAACTGCCCATTATATTGCTACTGATGTATGAAGAAACTGCAGACCACAGCGCTCAGCTGACCCCAACTCAGAGGTTCTTCAACACCAAACGTTGGATGGCCGCCGTCCTTAAGGCCACTGGGAAATATCCTCACAAGACATGCAAAACAGACAGCGCCTTCTCCTCGTGTGATAACGTTTATTAAATAGAGTAATTAAAATTTCATAAAAAGCTACTCACATATTAGCATAAGGAATGAGCAATAAGATGCAAAGCAGGTCCCAGAAAAGACCAACTAGCTGATGTGTTACGGGAGGGATTCAGAGCTGAAAAAGGGGGATACATTGGACAGATGCATGGTCAGGACTGGAATTGGGTTTATAAAAACTGGTGTGAAATCCGGGATTTAAACGTTTTGTAGGAATATACAGTCACCTATCAAGTGCCATAACTTCTGAACAGGTTTATAACTCTGCGCTGATATTTTATTCTCAACACTTTACAGCAAATGTTGAACTGTTTTGATCAGTCCCTACCAAAGTCCACAAATGTAGAACTGTTTTGTTTGGAAGTCAATTAGCCCCTAGGTATGGTTTGTCATGGTGGGAGGAAATTAGGGATGTCTCGATACCGATACTAGCATCGGAATCGGGCCCGATACAGGGCATACTTGTCAAAATGCCCCGATGCATAGTGCCGATGCTTGCGCTGTTTTTTGTTGTTGTTGTTGTTATACTTTACCTTCTGTGGTGGAGTCCTGTGCGGAGGAGCGTCGCCTCACTGCTGTGGGCGGAGCTCCAGCTGGGGTCCTAATGTAGGTGGCCGGAGACTGCCTGAAACTCCGCCGACATCAGTGGCGGATCCAGGGGGCAACAGGGCAAATGCCCCCACAAGATAGAGCAGCTCCCTGCCTCTCTAAACACTCCTTACTGGTGACATAGTACATCCCTGCACAGCCGCTGCAGGGACATACAGCTGTCACAGCCTTTATTGTGGTTCAGTGTAAAAAAACGTCACAGTACAAGTACTGTGCTGTTTTTTTACACTGAACTGCAGTAAACTCTGAAATGGGAGACTGTGGGGGGTGGTATGCTGACTTCGTGTAAAATGTCCAGCTGGTGGTATTCTGCATAACTGTATAATGAATAGACAGGAACGCAGATTACCACCAGCTATACAGGACTACAAATTCCAGCACTGGCGGCACTACCAGGGACGCAGTGGTCACGATTGCGACCGGGACCTGGCGTTCCGTCTGTTGGGGGGGTGCCAGAGAGGAAGAAGAGGGCCCCGCCCACCCCGAGATAGTGCAGCTCCTTCCCCACCGCTCTGCCACCCACAGCATGTATGGGCGGCTGTGCGGCGGGGCTGGAGAAGCTGTCATTTTAATCGCGTCGCGTCACTGCTGCTCCATTGGGCGGCGCTCCAGGCAGTCGCCGGCCACTTAAATTAGTACCCCACCTGGAGCGCCGCCCACCGGAGCGATGCTCCTCTCCAGTCTACTGCTGCAGTGCATTCTATATGTTCTGTACATATACAGTACATGTAGAATGCACTGCAGCAATAGATTTACAATTCTGCACTGCTAATCCTGAATGGGTTAAATGATCCATAGTACAACTACATGCTATGTACTATTATGTACTATGGATCATGTTTTAACCTATTCATGTTAGGAGATAATTGTAACGCCATTGCTGCAGTGTACGGGACATGTGTGGTGTATATGTACTATGGATCATGATTTAACCTATTCATGTTAGCAGGGCAGAACTGTGAGCGCCTCCCACAGGCTGAGCACCGAGACGCAATGCAGCGATCCTGCCCAACTCCCACTACAAGAGGCACCGCGTGAGGCAACAGGGATCGGAGTGAAACTGTGAGAGTGGGAAGCTGGGATGGGGCTGGCTGTAAATCTATTGCTATAGTCTACTGGACGTGTGTAATGTATACGTAGTACACACTTCCACTACACTCCAGCAATAGATTTACAATTCTGCCTGCTAACATGAATGTAAAAAAAAAAAAAAAAAAAAAAGTATCGGTAATTGGTATCGGCAAGGACATGGGGGGAAGTACTTGTACTTGGTCCTGAAAAAGTGGTATCGGGACATCCCTACAGGAAATAGAAGCAAACTGAGGCAACACATGGAGAATGAACATTCTCTCTTTAGGTGATGAGCCAAGGACTGCTACAATCAAGCATCCAGACCACTGCGGCTCACACTCGTCCGTGCCACTGATCTGCAGGGCAAGAAGGTTTCTGGTCTTATGAGCAACCCTTTGAAATCATAAACAATGGAAGCATAACATAAGATTAGCAGTTTTCAGATGTGATAATGACTTTCTTTTTAGTGATGTGTGATTGTTCTTCAGGTTTCTGTGAAATGATGCAAATCCCCATTGTGTTAAATTTTCATGCTGGGTATGATAATCTACTTATCCATGCTATACATCACAGAAGACTTATTGATAGGACTCTCTGTAGAATTGCCTCTTAAGAGCTGCTGGAACAAACATGTAATCAGGGCCAAGTTTCATGTTAAGCATCGGTGAGGACACTTGTAATGTGTTTACTTCCAAGAATTTAGCAACCGTGGTAAAAAAACTTAATTTGTTTATCTGTTCTTCACGGTGCAGGTGTCTACTGGTCTGCATTCCACTTCAGTGTGACAGATGTGCCTTACATTACAAGCGCATCAAAACAAAAGGTGTGCAAACTGCAACAGTTGATTTTCTTTCAAAATCAGCCACAGCTTAAGTAGCAAAGCCTGTCCTGTGCCAGGATTGTGCCAAGTGGAATCCATGCTGTATGTGTCAGCAGTGATCTGTCCAACATGCCCCACTGCTGAGTCACAGCCAGCGTAGACCATGAGCTTGGTTGAATGCAGGGCTATAGGTCTGACTTAGTAGGGGGGCATATTGACCCTCTGCAGAGAGATCACTGCTTCCCCACAGAGAGCAAGGGTCCCACTATGCAGCTGCTGGCAGGGGACAAGTTTTTTATTCAGGACGTGGCTGCTTTAGAAAGAAAACATACTGTAAGACTTTGAACACCTTTTGTTTTGATGCAAATGGAATGTAATAAGCAGGTTCAGCTGGGCATTAATGTTTGAAATAGTTGCTTTCTGGCGTTAATGTAGTGCTATGGACTGATACAGACCCCATTAGAGTAACACAGATTGAAATTTTCAATTTTTTGCTCATCTTTATGGAGATTGAAGTCCTGTCATATTTATGGTGATTGAAGCTGAAAAGTGAAGCTGAACTGTGGGCAAATACACCATTGAAATACATGCAGGGAGCTGTTTTAACCATCAAAAGATTTGTATTTCTGTCCATTAGTCCTGAGGTTTACACAGCCCTGCCAGACATCACAGCCTGCTGACCTGACTTTTCTCTACTGCAGTTAAGCAGCACAACCAGGTCATAACCCCAACCCCTATCTTATGATTGGATAGCGAAGGAGCAGATACAGGCTTATGAAGTTATCTTTCTGTTTCCCTCCACTCAACATTCAGGACACTTGAAGGGCCCCACGTGCTCCTCTCCTCCCAGTCTGATTCCTGTGGCACTATGAGAATAACATCAAGTCAAATTCAGGTATTAACACTGACTACAATGAAAAATAAATACATTATTTTTATTACATACATAACTGAAATCACTGGTGTTTTTTTTTTTTACATCTGCTTGGAGTTCAGCTTTAAAGCCAAACTCATTCACACACCGCGCGGGGAAGAAGTGTGGAGCGTGAAGGGCTGTTGCAGCATGCACATAACACAGTCCTTCCAGGCACTACTTGCCCATTCACAAAAAAGACTATTTTTCTCAAAGAATACAAGGCGTTCTGTGATTAAATAATTAGAGGAGGGGATGTGACATAATTTCTTCTCCAATCACAGACTGCCTTGTATTCTTTGAAAAAAAAATTGGCTTTTCGTCAATGGGCAAGTAGTGAGGAGGGGCCGGGATGCGACCGGAGCACTTCACTGCTTGAGCCACATCTCTCACTCCTCTCAGTGCCCGGAAACCCAGCATTATGTGCAGAAGCCGGCATGCTACAAGATAAGATGTTATACTTTTCAGCAGCCCTCCACACATAACATACAGCTTTTTACTGATAATTTACACATCCAGTATGGTGTGTAACTGATCATTTTTCTGATGGTGTTTGGCTTTAACTTCATCACTGTTTCATTTGAATCATTATTGTAAGCAAATGTGCCACTGAGTCATCCATGTACTCCTTGAATATATACTTCTTACTATATCCATGTACTTCATATATAAAATAAATATGTGCATTCTACATCAAATTAAATGTCACATTCTAACTGTCTTTGTTTAAAAACCTTTGTAAAAAAGAAATAATACTGACAAAGGATTCGTATAAAATATTTCACCGCCCTAGGCTGTGTGGCCTTTTCATGAACTTGGACTTGACTTTGTAGTTTCTTTTTATATATACATTTCACATACCAAAAACAATATATTTTTTTTCCACCAAAATGAATCTCTACAATGATGGTCTGGGACAAAAAAAACCCAACAAAAAAAACCCAGACAAGGCACATAATGTATACCAGGCTATATTGCTGCATGTGACTAGAGCTTACTAAGCACAATGGAGCAATAATAGTAATAAGATGGCACTGGTACAAGACTGGAAGCCAAGTTTATAATGCATTTCAGTATTTTAGTATATTTTATCATTTAGACTTAGCAGTACATAGGAACTTAGGCATTCCAATTATCTCAAACACTTTAGACTGTAAGAGGAGTTTGAAGACAGCAGTTTTAGTGAGTTATTATGAAAGGCAAAATATTTTATTCCATTTTGAATATATTGTGGAAGGGTTAAAACCCTGAACTCAAAGTGACAGAAAATCTAAATTTCTGAATTGTCACCAGAATAAGGATAGATGGAAAATTCTCCAAAAGGTGACAACTGTCTGGAAGGCTTTCCCTTCTAGAGATATCTCCTCCCACTTCCTGTTGTGTATTGAGGCAGGAAATGAAGGAACAATCTCACTAATAGGACACACTGTACACTACTCTGTCCAAATAAAAAAATGATAGAAATGTTTTGTTTCTATTCACTTCTTACTAAGGCTACAATTTATATCTTTATTTAGAGTTGTGGAAAAATGTCTAATTTAAAGCAAAAACATTTTTTTTTTCAGTATCAGTCCAATAGTGCTATAAATACAAGTCAGGCTTCCAGTTCTTTACTAGTTGAAACATAACTGTATGCACCTAGGCTATAAGGAGGGGATGCAATACCATTGTGCTTTTCTGGGTTACATGATCTAATTTGCAAGTTTGGGACTTCCATTGGCTGGCTCTGCTCCACTGACACTTTCTGGAGCCATGGTGGTCATTGTAAAATTCTGCAAATAGCAGAACTCATATACCCTCATAACCCAACTCTCCCAAATCAACTTTATGAGATGAAAAGAGGGACATTTTCATGCACAAGGTATTTAGGCAATGGACGCATCCCTGCCACGTCCCCAGTTATGCGGACCATTAAGATTTGTTTTCCACCATTACTTTTCCTTTATACTGGCTTTTCAAAATAGTAAACAAGATAATTAAGAGATAAGATTAAGTTTTTAGTGCAGAATAACACTTTTAGTAGTTAAATAAAACCTTTTCATAGATATCTGTACATCAGACCAAAAATAAGGACAACTGAGGAGAAAAGAGGGACAATCCCTCCAAATCAGGGACAGTTGGGAGGTATGGCAGAACTATGTCTTAAACTATATGAATTACTGTTTTTTTCGCTCCATAAGACGCACTTTTTTCCCCCCACAAGGCAGGCAAAAATGTCTGTGCGTCTTATGGAGCGAATGTGTGAAAATCCCTATTGCCCGATGCCCGGGACATGCAGTTTCGGGCGCCGGGCGAGTAGTTTCTTTGTACATTTAGCCCTGCTCCTGACAAGCAGAGCTAAATGTATAGTGTGGAGCCGCCGCTCGTTTTCATACAAGTGATCTGATTAGATCACTTGTATGAAAGTAGCAGCGGCGATCCTGTCCGGCCCACCCCACCCCCGCTGCTGTTTTCAGGGTCCCATGACCACGGCATAGGAGCTCACCATAGAGCCCGTAGAGCATGAAGAACGTCCGTTCTTTGTCTGCTCTGTGTGATCACTGAGACCGTGGTGCTGTAATCACAACGCCACCTGTCTCAGCTGTCACTAACTACAGCTGTCACAACCCTACCCTCCCTGCGTCCTATGGTCAGGTGCCCCTTATGGAGCGCAAAATACGGTATATTTGTCTCCATTGTTTATAGATATTCCATTGGAAAATTTATATCTGTTTGTTAAGTGCAAAGAAAATCCATGAAATCCAGTGAGCTCGTAACTTCCTGTGCATTCTGCGTCGGCTGCACTAAAATCTCAAAGCAGTGTTATCAGTCCTTCTCAGTTCACCTCTATGAACTACAGAATATCACCCCCTCTGTAATGAGATGAGAACAGGAAGAGGTGTTCTGAAGACCAAATCAGGTGTGAACACAATAGGGTGACAATGTTGCTCCTCCATAGATACAGTACAATGAGTGACCCAGGTCCTCAGGTGTGGGTGACCTGTTTGTACTCCCCTTGGATGTATAACTGTATTTATTAATACATGCTTATTATCATTTCATGGCATATTTATTATGATGCAAGGCAGAGGATTTTCTGTTTGGATTATAGTTTGGATTGTTTGTTATGAGTTAGGGTTCTACTATTACTAATAAAGTGATAATTATGCTTTTTTTCCCGCTGGTGCCAGTGACACACTTGGGGTGACAATATATATAGAAGACTTGCTGCACTCCTTACCGGATACCCCAAAGACAGGGGAGGGTGCTTGCTGTGACTGCCGATTGCGCCGCTAGTTGCATGAATCACTTGAAGAAATGTAGGGCAACAAACAAAAAAAATGCAAAAAAGAAGCGCCAGGGATTATCATATATAGTCTTTACGACAAAGTGGATGTATTGGCATCTATGCTCCAAAAACAGTCGGGGAGACTATAGACACTACAAGACAAAAACGAGAGGGGCGCCTTCTCCTAGTGCAGATCAATTTTATTTTTCAGTTAACAATAAGATTAAGTCGATAAATGAATACTAACAAGAGTGGAAGATCAAAAAAATGTCACCAGCACACCAAAAATCGTTTCAGGATAACCGTGTGTTCATTTAATTAAAACTAGGGATGTACCGATACCGGTATTTTGGTACCGAGTACGAGTACCGATAATTTTTTTTCGGTACTCGCCGATACCAATTACCGAGTAACGGAAGTCCCATTCAGGAAGCCAGGTGGCGTGTAATGACTCGCCACCTGGCTTCCTGATTAGCCGGGCAGCGTGTAAAGAGTCGCCACCCGGATTCCCGATTAACAAAAAAGTTCCCTCTTACCTTAGTATGTGCAGCCTGTCATCCCCCGGGGCCTCTCCAGCGAAAACGCTGCCTTCGTCCGGTACCCAGCTGGAGCGTCCAATCACGAAGCCGGACGCCGTGTACTGACGCATCGCCCTGCTTTCTGATTGGCCGGCTCCATGCTCTCTTGTCATGAGATGACGAGGGAGCATGAAGCCAGCTTCCCGGCCAATCAGAAAGCAGGGCGATGCGTCAGTACACGGCGTCCGGCTTCGTGATTGGACGCTCCAGCTGGGTACCGGACGAAGGCAGCGTTTTCGCTGGAGAGGCCCCGGGGGATGACAGGCTACACATACTAAGGTAAGGTAACCTTACCTCATGAGGCCAGCTTCCGGTAAATCGCGCTGCCCGGCTTCCTGATACCGGAAGTACTCGTGCTAGGCATCGGAGCATTTGGGCGAGTACGAGTACTTGCCCAAATACTCGGAATCGGCACTGATATCAATATTAGTATCGGTATCGGTGCATCCCTAATTAAAACCATGTCACTTGACATTGTTCTTATTAAATGAACACTTAGGGTGACAATGCACACTCATTGTACTGTATCAATAACACACCTCCTGTCCTAGGGTCACAATGCTCAGTCACTGCACTGTATCTATAGAACAGCAGCATTGCCACCCTAGACTGCTCACCCTGCCTGGACTACAGGCACCTCCACAACTTCTTACATAGGGGGACGTTGCTTTGTATTTCACAAAAGATAGCTAAGAAAGCTGATAACATTGTTTGAGATCTTGGCTCAGTACACAGGGTGTTACAAGGATACTGGATTTTTGTCAGTAGAAAAAGGTCTTTTCCTGAACTTGCAAAAAATTTATTTACCCTGAAAAAGGAAACTCATACACCTACCACATCTAAGCTGCAATATATAAAAAGTGTGTTTTTGGGTTTAAATATCCTTCTTTTCCTTTTTCACTAGCCAGTTTTAGCATCTAACCTGCACAGTGGTGCGCTACCTTTTACTAGTTGTTCCTATTGTATGATGTAGCTATTACAAGCCCACCGCAGATGGACCATTACAAATTCTGAACCCTTATCCGTCATTTTCCACCTGTTCACATTGCACAACACGTCAGCTCTGCAGAAATCTCGCACACACAACCACTGCATAAATATGACTGTATTTGGCATTCCTTTTCATTCCCCACTTCTTCCTTTTATTTTGCATTTACATAGCACCATGGAGGCTTATTAGGCAATGTTTCAATTCATGCATTTACATCCAAGGTGCTGTTATAGCAGCAATAGTCATCAGTTGAGGTTCCACATGTTGGAGGGAATAGTTCTCAGTTAGTCCTTAACAAGCGATAAAACGAGGCTCAGATAGAATGGAATGTAATGGTGCTGGCTGGAATCAAACCTGGGAACTTGCACAGACAGGTCAAACAGTCATGTATGGTCATGTGACTTGCGCTCTGCATGAACCATACGACTGAGGGTACAAGGTGAAATGTCCACAGCCTTGATCTCCCGAGCTTAGACAGGCTCCCCATTTTCACTCACAGAGATAGTATGTATTTTAATGGTGGGGATGTTATAGTGCGTACGTGGCGGCTCTGTACCAATGCAACAGCAGGTCCGCAAAATCGACTTGCTGCTCACTCTGGCCGTCGAGCAGTTTGTAAAGTCCTTTGGATCTCCATAGGGAGAGGACGGGCTGGGGACCGGAGAAAAATATTTCCATTCGCACATTCCATCAGACTTTGTGATCTTGTAGAATGTCTCTCCAGAACCCACCGGGATCCTCACCACTTCTCTGTGCTCGTCTGGACTGCGGTGGACCGGACTGCTCAGTATGAACCCTGATGAGTACTTACTTGAGGCCTGCCTCCGATGTGAGCAGCGGCCGTGCAGAATGTTCTGGAAGGCCTTCCGGAACTCACGGCTGGAACATGGGTAGATAACAGGATTGATGCAGCTGTTAAAATAACCCAGCCAGAACGTGATTTTGAAGATTGTTACCGAAGGTTTGGCTGGAGGGTAGAGGGAGCCTGTAAGATAAACAAAATCAAGTGAGCATTACAAAATACAAATATAGAGAATGAACAGGAGATATAGAACAGGAGCCAAACAATTCATACGTGATTGCTGATTTTTCTGAAAGTTACACTTTTAACCCTGATACGTCATCAGCCGTGGGCCCCTGTAAGCAGATAGCTACCAGCAGTCTGTTTACATGTGTAAAGCTGACTGTCGGCTATATTTTGGAAGTGAATGGGGCAACTGTATAGCTGCTTGATCACTTCCACTGGATGGTGCACATGTCCCCCACCGGGCTCTACTGTCCCTACTGTGGGCCTGGGAGTGACATCACGGGTGGCAGTGGAGGTTAACGGAGAGACCAGAAAACATCTTTTCGCTGATCTCCTTCCGGCTCAACAAACCCAGAAGCGATGATGATTTAATCACTTCCAGTTTCTGAGCTGTCATTCCCTGGTCGGGGAAGAAGCCGATTAAGCGCAATCTGTGGCTGATCAGCTTCAAAGTGCTGCAAAGGTGATATTAGGGGTGGCTCCTGAAAGACTACCTGTCACCACTAAAGTGCTTTTACATACGAGAGAAAGTTCTCTCTCAGGTCTGCTCCTCTGCTCAGTGGGCGGGTGCAATAGGCAGCCTGCTATTGGCTATTGCAATTTGAGATAGCCAATAGCAGATGTGCTATTGCTCCATACTGTTTACATTCAGCTGCTGACTGTAGAATCTAGCCGCAGGCTGGCATCAAGATGTAAGCAGAGAATTTTGTTAGCAACTTAAAATGTTTAGTTGCTAACAAAATTTTTTTTTAGTTTGTACTGTATGTCCTCAATTTTTTTGTTTTGTTGGCCAGTTGCTTGAGAGTGCCGGATCATGGGGAGTTTACTGTAGTTTAAAATCCATAGTCTGGGCACAGGTGCACTTTAATGAAAGCTGCAGATTTAAAAATAATAAAAATTACTTCTGAAATGTTATTTACATGTTAAAACTTATATGCTAAACTTTTTAACATGATTACAATTATATTTACTTCTACTTTATATTTAACGGCAGAGACATGAGAATAACTCTTGTGTAATATGTGTGCTTATTTATATCAATAATGTTGTGACCTCTGACCTGAACATTTTCCCCTTTCACTTTTTCTCCTGAGATTTAACTGTATTTTTGAGCGTCTTGGCAAGGATGTTACATTCCAAATAGAATTCACTATACAACACAATTCAATCAGCACCACTACAGCCCGCATAGTGCAATTCATTGGACCGGCTCAGCCATTGGTGATTGATGGTACCCACTATACAGACCGTATAATCTACCAATTAAATTACGGCTGAGGATGGCGTGCATTGCACTGAGATCTGTCTTACCGTCCTCTTATTATTCTAACTGGCTCATCATTTCTGAGAAATTTCAGATTGTTTTGAGGAATTAAAGACATGATGGTGTAATTCATGCACACAAAATATATGTCACAATCTGCCTGAGTCTCTATATAACGCCATACAATGACATATTTGGGAATGAAAACTGCCAGTCATACAAATTAGGAAAAGGAAAGTGTTGTACTATATAATGTTTATTATCAAGCTGTGTACCATTTACTAATATGTTATCATATGTCTCCTGCAAAGTGAATCACCTCCTGTGTGTGATTATGATTTTGTGGGATGCTGCTGAAACTTTCAGACTGGTATGCAGGGAAGATATATATCTTTGGTAATATGTACTGCAGCAAAGGGCTAAGTTAATGTGCTGCTTTGGCCTGTGTGGACCAGGCACAGATCCACTGGAACCCTTTCACTGCCAGAGTGGTTTTTGCATATTTTGCACACAATATAATCCACATTTTAGGCCTGAAAATTATTTAATATATTATACTATTTAATATATTATATATTTACTGAAAGCAGAGACCATGTAGAACAGTGGCACCCACAATTTTTCGTTCGCGATCTACTTTTCAAATGACAAGCTCAATGAGATCAACCAACGAAAAAACACCTGCATTCAGGGGGGTGGGGTGGAAGCATTGAAGTGAATGGCACCCTAGCCACGCCCCTCACATGCAGTGCGATTGACCGAAAATTGGTGCCTGCGTTCCGGTCCAGTGCGATCTATAAAAATGCTCCAAGCACTATTTTTGCAGATTGCACTGGACCGGAATGCAGGCAGGTAATCGCACTGTGGGCGGGGGGCATGACTGCATGTAAATAACCTGCCCCTGAACGCAGGGAGTCGGCCGGGTTGCGTTCCAGTGCGTTCTAGAGGCGCCGCCGTCCTGTCCACCCGCGGTGCTTGTGTGGCCGAAAGTGGCCGACGTTGCACATGGGGAGATGTGTCTTGCCCCTTTCCGTCTGCGGCGTCTTAAGGTCCCCACACACCTTACGATAATCGTACGATAATCGCGGGAAATCCCACGATCGTACGATTATCGTAAGGTGTGTGGAAGCCGTGCGACCTCTACTACTGTAAGGTCGCACGACTTTGAACTTACGGACATGTTCGAAAACCCGCCGAGCATCGTACGACGTTCGGCGGGTTTGTGGCATGTCCGTACGATAACAGCCGTACAGGCTGGTGTGCGCAAGCGCACACTGCCCGTTCGGCATTGCGGTCATCGTAAGCCCGCCCCTTAGGGGGCGTGGCTTGCGATCATCGCAAGTACGATCTGCCTATGCAAGATAGGCAGATCATACGTTTTTTTAAGTACCTTACAACCATCGCAAGACAAAAGTCTTGCGATGGTTGTAAGGTGTGTGCCCAGCCTAACACATTAAGCCGGCAGCCACACGAGCACCGCGGGAGCATAACAGGCGTGTGACATCACCCAGCGCCCTACCTCCAGGATTTTTTTTAACTATTTTTTATTATTTCTTATTTAATAAATTTTTTTTGAATTTAATATTTTTTTTTTTTAGTGTTGGGGGGCTTCGGGGGAAATATTAGGTGTCTAAACAGCCCCCTGATATTTCCCTTTTAAAATAAAAAAACAGCGGCTCCGTCCTCCGCCCCCCACCACCACCTGCAGCGCTTTGTTCACTTCTCCTCCTGGATCCCCGCTGCATACAGATGGGGAGAGCAGTGGGGATCCAGAGAAGCCCCATGGCAGGAGGACAGGACATCGCGATCTACCAGGGATCGCTTTGCGATAGACTGGTAGATCGCGATTGACCTAATGGGCACCACTGATGTAGAATATAATGGTGGCAGTTGCGAATTTTGATGTCACATAATATTAGCCCAACTCTTTATCAAGCCCAAACTTTCAGTAAAAAAACACACTTAAATTACTTTCAGTGCACAAAAACACAACATAACAGTCATTTTTTTTGTAAAATATAAAAGATGAATTTGTGGCAAGTAAATGGATACCAAACATGCCAAGCTGAAAAATTGTGTGCACCCCCCGTAAAATGGAAAAACATTTGGTACCCTGAATTGTCCATAGGCAGAGCCTGTACAGTCCATCAGTTTAGATTTAACTGGGAATATTGCCCTAGAATTATTGCTCTCACTCTAGTCCATGCTACTTAATTGCTCACATAGGGAACCTTACAAGCCCATTGGAGGTGACAGGTACTCTTTAAGGTGACAGTAGGGATGCACTAGAGCTTGTGAAGCAAAGA